>NW_026883513.1:0-48262 GCF_032173495.1 Musca vetustissima
TATGGGAATAATAACTTGTTGATTAAAGTGTGTCTGCGATTATTTCTGAAAATTTATAACTCTAACATGAAAAGTCCAGTGTGACAGATGAAAAGTGCAGTGCACTTTACATCACCTCATGTGTATGTAGCAGATGCTCATTTCTATCATTACACATAATAACTTCAACGACGTTTGTATTTTCTTCACTCTACGATAGACTGGAACCTCACCAAATCGATTAGCTTGAAAAAATGTGTGAAAGGCGACCGATTACATTTTATCTCCCAGCGATAGGCTTTGCTTTGCTTACGATCGAATGTTCATAAACCTTAATGTTTTTTTTCGGGAAATAGTTACTTCAGACTTAAATACTGCACTGATTGGACTTTCATTTTATATTTTAGGGTTAATTAGGTAGCAAATATCCTTACCAAAAATAATTAATATTTGCTCAATATATATTGAATCCCCAAACTCGGTTGGGGGTACCATTATATGGGGATACTGGTAAGTTTTGGTTGGGCTCAATAATAATCCCTAACATCAAATTAGAAGCAAATCTGTTTAAATCCGCGGTTAAGGCGACCCTCCTCCTTAAGAGCTTTAAAATTCCCAATATGGGGACTAAATTACAAAGTGGACCGATGTATCTGATTTCAATACCAAACATGATAGGAGTCGTAGAAATGTATGGAATCTGATCAAGAATATTTGTATGCAATATGGTTCCCTTGGCTCCAACATTTGTATACCCTCAGTCTTATGACTAATGAGGGTGTATACACTTTGGTTTGAAATAATGATTTTATACAACTTGCATCAAATCATTTTCAAACAATTTGGAGTCGGTTTACATATACCCCTTTGCAAATAGTAATATTTTTTCAACCTTAGATACAGTTCGAAGATGAAAGATATATTTTTTATCCTTCGGATATTTACCCCATAAAGAATTTTGAAAACGTGTAAATTTCATATGAGGCGAATCTATTATCCCATTTGGTAAGATGATTTACATACATAATATAAACGCAATGTTGAATCCAGTGTGGTCTAAAACTACCAGAAAAAAATATTTTTACTAACCATAGATGTAGTGCGACTATCGGATATATAGGTGGATCATCTCGGGTACCCACCCACAAATGTCAGGATAAATATCATTCGGTAATACCAACAGATACTTTTTTTTTGTTTTAAAACAATTTGCTACAGTTTATCATAATACTATATTTTAATATCATTCCGATTTCCATACATTTTCAAATAGGAACAAACAAAATATATTGATTTCATCTTTCAACCAATCACATATTTTGGAATTCATTTTTGGTTTTATATTCAAAGTAAATCGAAACCTCATTCCTAGAATGGGTGGCTTTGAAAAACAACACAGAATACAAAAAAAAAAAATAAATAAACGGTTAAAGGTGACTTGCAATAAAGTAGATAAATATTTAACATCAACCACAGTACGTCGCATTGATCAAACCGGGTATTTGTGGTTTGAAGACAATCTGTAGTTTATAAAATATGTTACAATCCTATAAATAACCCTATAAATAAAATAAATTTGCTTTGCGTGGGTGAGTGAGTGAGTGGGGCCTGTGTGTGTGTTCTTTGAAAGAAAAATATCCTTTTATGACAGTATCACATCATATACGATTATCAAACTCCTAGAACATTTTATTGCATTTTTTGAAATTTTTGGTTTCATACCAAACAAATTTGTCGTTTTTCGATTTCATATTGAAATGTTCTCATGTTTCACGCTATGAGTTTTATTTTCCGAAGTTAAAGAAGCGATTGTAAACAAGTAAATAAGTTCAGATGGGAAGATGTTAAAATATATTTTTAAATTTTTTTTCTCACCGAAGTGGGCAACAGGTTTAAAACCTTAAAAGAATGCAAAGAGGACGGCACTATTATATGGGGGATATGTCCAAACATAGACCTATGTAGAAAAATCGCGGTTGAAATCTTTAATATACCTATGGGCAAAGCTTGGCCTATGAAGATTAACTATCCATGTAGAACCGAAAATACCAAATTACAGCTAATTGAGTTGAAAACATTAACCAAAATCTTCAAAATATCGAATATTGGGCAAAAAGTACCATTTTATATACCAAGCACCTACTCCTAAGGTAGCAAAATCTCAAACCTCTATCTTCAATATTGCGAGCTGTATATAAACAGGCAGACGATTATGGCTAAATCGACACAGAACTTTATTCCTATTAAGAATAAATGGGATCTCAGGTGAATATTTCGACGTGTTTCAAACACAATTAATATGCACACACTCTACCTTGTGGTGTAGGGTATAATCATTTTAAGAAATACAGATCTCATTATTAAGTATAAACTTATTTATTTCTATAATTTTTTTAACAAAATCGTTCATGTTCTATTGACAAAGTTTTGGCAACTGCTCACAGCCCACCTATCTATATACTCTATACCCCTCAAATATTCAGGTAGATTCGATTTGTATTAAACTGTAAACCTCAGATCATTATTGGTTCTGTTATATTTTTTCATCCAAAAAAACAATTATAAATACACTTTTCTCCAATTTGATTCAATATATTAACACATTGACATATTTTCTTCACAGTAGTCATATCTAATTTCCGTGCGACAGAAAAAGTAATAAATTCAAAATAGAATGGAATGGTTTATAAAAATGTTCAGACAGAAATAAAAGTCTTCTCCCAGATGGATATACTTTTATAAATGTATGCATATCCAACACCACAAAAAAAAAAACAGTAAGGAAAGTAGTAATGTCGGACGGGGCCGACTATATGATACCCTTCACCACTATGGGTACATTAAACAGGACTATTAACATGACATTGGATGAAATAAAATATGTGATAATCTAAATGTGAATCTACCTCAATATCAATAAACATGTCATTCATTTGTAACAATGGGACAAAAGTATGTAAATGGACTTCAAACAAATATCAATAGGTCATTCGTTGGGCTATGTCTGCACTTCTAGAAAACGCAACTACGTAATTCTATGCCCAATTTTGTATGTTGTACAAAATTTGATGTAAATCTGACAAACATGAGGAATTTGATGCTGATGATGATATGGAAGCTATATCCAAATATGAACCGATTTCAACGAAACTTGTCACAGGTTAGGTTATACTAATTTCAGTACGTTTTGTTCCTATCAGCCATATATCTATAATATCCATATATCATATCAATAATATAAAAAAAAAAATAAAAGGGAGCTATATAAATCTCAACCGATTTTCACGAAACTTGGCACACATCATTTTGGAGTAAACTCAGTACGCTATACCAAATTTCGTGCAAATCGAAAGATATTTGTGGACTTTGGTGCACCATTTACCTTAAATCGGACGAAACTATATATGGGATCTATATATAAATCTGGACCAATTTTCACGAAACTTGACAGACATCATTCTATTCTCAAATCAGTACGATATGCCAAATTTCGTGCAAGTCGAGAGATATATAGGATATATATTTACATGAAATCGGATGAAACTATATATGGGATCTATATATAAATCTGGACCAATTTTCACGAAACTTGACAGACATCATTCTATTCTCAATTCAGTACGATATGCCAAATATATACATGAAATCGGATGAAACTATATATGGGAGCTATATCTAATCTGGACCGATTTTCACGAAACTTGCCATACATTATTCTAGGCTCAATTCAGTACGTTATACCAAATTTCGTGCAAATCGACAGATATATAGGGTCTTTGGTGCACCATTTACATTAAATTGAACGAAAATATATATGGGTGCTACATCTAAATCTGAACAGATTATCACGAAACTTAACACACATCATTCTACTCTTAATTCAGTACGCTATGAAAAATTTCGTGGAAATCGAAATATATTTAGGGACTTTGTTGCACCATTTACTTTAAATCGGACGAAAATATATATGGCAGCTAAATCTAAATCCGAACCGATTTTCATGAAACTTAACACACATAATTCTAGACCTAATTCATTACGCTGAGCCAAATTTAGTGCAAATCGAGAGATATATTAAGGGACTTTTGTGCACAATTTACCTTAAATCGGACGAAAATATATATGAGATCCATATCTAAATCTGAACCGATTTTCATGAAACTTAACACACATAATTCTAGACCTAATTCATTACGCTGAGCCAAATTTTTTGCATATCGAAAGATATTTAGTGACTTTAGTCCACCATTTACATTAAATCGGACGAAATATATATATAAATCTGAACTAATTTACACGCAAATTAACACATTTCATTCGAGTCATAAATGCGACGTGTACTTTGTTTACAATTTAACATGAACAGACAGACACCCGGACAGACGGATTCTATGTATGTGATTCTATGCTTATTCTCAAAAGGAACCATGTGTCTATCCGGTTTCCTTTTGCCTGTTACAAACATATGCACAAAGACATAATACCCTGTACCACAGTCTGGTGAAGGCTATTGGCTACACCTATCAATTTTGAATGAATTCCTTTTGCCTGTTATCCCATACTCTATAACTGTTATCCCATTTAACCGTTACAAATCAGAATTTAATTTGCTCTGAGTACTTTGTAATTTTGTGACTTAAGTTTAAGAAAGGATAACCAGCATGTTGTGGTGTCATGTTTATCCACTAAGCGGGTATTTCTATGCCCACGGTTGTAAAGTTGCTTATTTTTCTAAGGTGTATACTTGGTCTCCTGTTCTCTTTCGCTGGATGAAACATAAAAATATATAATATTCAACAGAATATAAGCAACGATGTTTTCATCCAATGTTACCGTAAAAGTGTTTATCGTTGGAGGTACGTCCTTGAGGCACATAGATGTTGTTGTAAGTAAAGGTAACAAATTGTTTTATACTAATAGTGTCTCGCCGTTGGATTATTAATTAAAGCTTATTGAATTAATTAGTGGGTCATTGTGTTCTCTGAAAAAATCCTTAGCACGGAAAATTAATGTAGTAATGTGGTGGCAGCAGAATATGCTAACGGCAACAGACAATATGGATAACAAACCTGAGGCAATATGAATTATGTCACTGATGCTTACCCATATATTCTACCGTAACTTAGTGTCGATGGTTAAACACGTATTCTCTTGTTTCTCTTTTCCTGTCCATGACCATGAAAAAATAAGAGTTTCAAATTCTTATCTTTTGAGCACCTATTGAGATTCTCAACAACATTACAAACTGAATATAATCGATATAGGATGAATACTATGAAAACATTACTACATATAGGAATTGATGCAAATCTGACCCTATTTTCACCCACAAGGTACCCAAATTAATATCAATATACATTAATTAATATATATACCTCAGTCTAATAATTCAAACTATATTTTATAAATTTAAATGCACTGTAAATAAATTCTCGTTGTTCTTGCCCCTATTCCCTCATCATCGACTATTCTATTTGACCTTGAAAACTAACGAATCTGAAAATAGATGTCATTTACAGTGAGGGGATGAGAAATACCACTTTGCAAATTCCTAATGTTGATAATAATGACGATTGCTTTTAAAACACAACCCTTAACTAAAATTTGTAGAAATTTTGCTACCAAATGGTAGACAAAGAAATGATGAGACCATTATGAGGATATTTAAGAACAAATACTTTATACTAACCCACAAGCTCCACTAGTCGGACTATCTATTGACCATTGGGCCTTATTCAAACAATTTATATAATATCCTGACAATCTATTTAAGAACCGATGTGAATTTCCAATGGCATGCCAAATAAAAACATTTATATGTACTATCGACAAATCTTCTTTACCTGACTGTCCTGTAAACTTAAAACTGTCGAATGTATCCATTCTGTTCGTTGAGAATATATGTCTTTTATGATTTTTTAATTTTGATGAATATAATTTATGTTAATTGTCGTCGAGTTTAGATCTAGTTTCTGGAAAGATAATTTTGGTATTTTCCTTTGAGATATGAACATGTGTCTGATGTACTTGTAAACCGGTTCATGTTTTCCCGCAGTAAACATCTCTTGTCACTTTTTACACAACTGCCTTGGTTCATTTGACTCGCTAAATATTTGCGGATAATTGTACAAATCGCCTTTTCAATTAGTTTGTTCAATCGCCTTCCCTGTACAAAATTGCAGGGCGTCAAGAAAAACAGGCAAAAATAAATTAGTCGGACCATTTAATCTTTCCTTCTATTTGTGTGCATATGTTCGCAAAAAGCATAATAACCTGTACCACTGTGTTTCACCACACAAATAATTAACTAAATTCTTTAACATTGATTTTCGTGACATAAAGCCTACAGCAAGTGTCATTGATTAAAACAACTAATTACAAAATTAATTAAGTAAATGTTTTCATTATTAAAATAGCTTTTAAACTTGTTACAAAAGTATGCATTTCACAGACAAGAAAGGTTTTCCATAAAGGAACAAATGAATTGATTTTAATTACATTAAAATTGTATTTTGTAATTAATTCTGACAGAAAATATAATATGTCAAGTTAATAAAAATAGGGTTGAATGATTTCTAAAAAAACATAATTTGTCAGAGAAACGATAAAAACAAACTTGTGCTTATTAATATCATCCTGCCAACGCACAGTGTCACGACCGCGGCCAAAAATGGTCAAAACCAAGTACCACGGAGGACAAATTTTTTGATGAGGATTGATAGAAAATACTCCAATTAGAATAAATATGAAATATTACATCGATATGTCGAGTAGTTTTGTCTCTACAAAGGTTCAAATCTGATAATTATTTATAAACTGATTTTTTACCATATTTTCGAAAAATTAGTGTGTTTTTCTGATGCTCAAATATTTGAATATTCAAATTAACGGTTATTATAAAAGTGTTTATTTTGGTTGCTGTAAATGTAAAAACTAGGATTCGCTTTAGTTTGTATGTATATAGATATCATATGGTGTATACAGTCGTCCACACTTGTAGTACTTAGTTCATCAAATTTGTAAAACAAATTTTGAAATTAGTGGAGCAGAAAAAAAAGTTTAAAAAGGTTAGCTCTAATTTTTTTTATTTGAGTAGTGAAAAGTGTGTTATTTAAGGAATAAAAAAAATTTGGTGCGGAGTCCTGCGGTCCTAAGAGTTATTTAACTTTTTTGGTGACCACCTTATGAAAAAATATGACATATTCACGAAATGGTTAGAAGCGAATGGTCAAATATGTTATGTATACAATTAAATAAGTTATTGAGGGTCAAATAGGAAGGAGAAAATGGATTCAGATCATAGTAATAATACAATATTTTACATAAAATATGCAATTAAGTGGTAAAAACCTTATTCGAAGCGGAAATATGGGAGAATTGGTTTTAAAGTATTGCTTTTAAATACATTTTCAGTTAGTTTGAAGATTATACTTATTTATCAGATCATTTGAGACATAATCTTATAATCTTAATTTAGAGGTCGCACATGAATTACCTTTGTGGAAGGTTCATACAAATATTCAATATTTATTTCAAATATTAGTTCATGGCATGGGATGCGCAAAGTGCAGTACAATACCTTTTGAGCGACTTTCACAAAATGCTAACAAGTCATGCCAACAAATAATTAGTAGCAGCCCGAACTTTTGTTAAAGCCGAGTTAAATAATGGCTTTATTTAGTATTTTATATTACAATCCGATCTTGTAATATCCTTAAACAGCCATAAAGTAAAGGCCCGAGATTATAATGTGAATGATACTAAATCGTACATTTGGGAAGACAATATTATATATATATATATATATATATCTGATGTGTGTTTTGAAAATGTTGTGAATGATAAAAATGTAATTTATTAGTTTATTTTAGTTTATTTTTTATATTATAATAAAAATAACAAAACTAAAACTACTATACCTTATTTAGCTGCATATAACGATATAGTACAGAAAGTTACATTTATAGGGACTTTTGGTATGGTAGGTACCTGAAATATGGGCCAACAACTAAATTACAACACGTATTACTGTATTCGTCCAAATTACATCAAAATTTTCGTGGAATTTTGATGAATATAAACAATTTTTAGGTCCAAAAATAGGATTTTTTCAAGACCCTTTGTTTGGGAGGTATATCAAATCTTGGTCCGGTCTACCCAGTTTTTGGTCCGTTGCTTTATAGGCATAAGTAAATGTAAATTACCAATTTTCATTGAATTTGGTTGAATATTAAAGATTTTATAGCCCAAAGTAGTAAAATTTTCAAGACCCTTTGTATGGGAGGTATATCAAATCTTTTGGTCAGTTGCTTTATAGGCCTAATTAAATGTAAATTGCAAATTTTCATTGAATTTGTTTGAATATTTAAGATTTCATAGGCCAAAAAGGGTGACATTCCCAAGACCCATTATATGGGAGGTATACCAAATCTTGGTCCGACCTATCCAATTTTTTTGTCAGTTGCTCTTTAGGCCAATAATAAGCACATGTACCAAATTTCATTAACTTACGATAACCCCTTCTATTTTTGGCCGCTGTTTATATGAACTCGCGACATAGTGCAACGTAAATTGAATCCTGTGTTGACAATTTGACAGGTACATATCATATATGTTCAGAAATATAATTTAATGAACTATTGTTAGATCCGAAATACTTTTAATGTGAGAATATGAGGTTGGTGTTAAAAAATAACAAGGGAAATACAAATGGTAAAAGCCGATTAAATCAACCTAGTATTTTGTTTTAATTTTATAGCCTTACAATTTTGGAGAATATGTGTGATATCTATGTCAAGTTGTATACAAAAAAAAAAAAACAACATTTTGGTTAGAGAAATATTAATTTTCAACTCAAATTTGCACCCTCAAACATTCCAGAAGGATATTTTGTTACAATTTAATTAAGCTTTCCGCACTCATTTGTCAGGCATTCAAAGATTCACACCATCTCTACTGTTTTTTAATTATTAAGGCTCGCTTTTTTTTGGCTTTCCACACAAATTTACATAAATAGTTCAACATTTCACGTTTTATGCCGCTAAAATGTTTGTAAAGGTGTTGCTAAAATATGTTCTGTACATCAAGCCATTAATCTTTACAGCTGTCTTGTTTTACAAAATTAAAAAAATAATTAATTTTTAAGTGAATGTTATCATATATCACGCTGGAAGCTATCAGAATAAAGGTAAAAACGTTTTCAACAAAAAAAGGTGTTTTTTTGTGTTGGGAAAAATGTAAGCGATACTTTTTACTGACACTTTTTTAAACTTTTTTTAAATTTTCCGTTGAAAAGATATAACAACTCAGTGAATATTTTGTAAGATGTGTATTTAAATATTAAACTATATAATAGTCGACAATGTCGTATTGGTTATTAAATAATGCTTTAAATATTTCACACAATATTTACGATGTGATTTAGCCCTTGGCCATGTCAATTTTTCTAGTTATTTAAATCAAATTACAACACCATCTATTAGAAAACACTGTTAAAAATATCATTATATGGGGGCTGTACCGAAATGTACTGGTACAACTTAATGCTAATCGATCTACAATTTAATTCTGAAAAATTTGACATGCACTTCAATTATGAGGAGGAAAAAGAATCGATGGAGTACTCTTAAGGCTATTGAACGCATAGATACGAAGAAAAACTTGCCTCATCAAAATTCTATTTACTATGTATATATTCAAAATTACCCATGTTATTCCAACATAACAATGTACAGACACTCAAGTTGGAAAACAGGGGTAAGAACTCAACATTAGAAATTTCGTTTAAAAACTTAATTGTAACGGAAATGGTGCGGGACCTACATGTAGGGATTTATATGTTTTGCCCTCCAATATCCAGCAACCTTAGAAATACTAATAATAATCAACCTATTGACTTTTTCTAGCAGAATCGTAATTAGCGTTCCCGAAACCCTTATACGTCATATTTTTGTATTTCATAAACCCTCGCAAAAATGAGATCTCTGGCTCATATTGGTCCAGTAGAAACCATACATCAGTATATTTACCATTCCATTTTTTGAGAATTTTCACAATTAATATCAATTGAATTAAACGAAAATTTTCCAAATTAAACGGGGAACAAAATTGTTCCTAGTCCGTTAATGGACCACACATTTCCACTTAATGTTCAATAAAGCAAGTGGTTATTGGTAGAGAAACACAATAACAGAAATGTGGCGTCTAAAAACTATTTTAATAATAAAAAAACCTTCAATAAGTTACTTAGGTATCGTGTATATATGTATGTATTCTCGGAAGTCCTTGTCTATGTAATGTTGGCATCCTTCAGTGAATTATTAAACATTCGAAATGGAAAATATGCTAATTAAACTAAGAAAATATGTATGCATTGCAAATAGGATATTACTTGCAGCTGAAATGGCAGAGGTTGTTAATACAGCCGTTCGTTTTCTAACATAGAAGTAGTAATGGTACATTCAAGATTCTTAGTACAGAGATGTAGATAAACATCGTCAGGCTGTGGACCATGGATACCAAATGCTCACACAAAATACAATGCCGCCATTTGAAAAATTCTTTAGACGCCTGTGCGCCGGACCACTTACAAGAGAATTGTGATGGGAACAACAAATGCTTGTTACTACTATCCGTTTAATTTGTGAAACAAATCACGGGAATACATTATAGATTTATGAAATGTAAATGCAATTTACAGAAGTTATATAGTGTTTGCTAGAAATTATATAACGTTTCAATGGGCGATGTTGTAGCCACTTTAAAATAGTAAAATGAAATTTAAATTATTATATTTGGGAAGAATACATTTAAGTTCGAATCATACATCGAGGCAATTCTACCTTTATGGTTCCTCAAATGTATTATTAAAGATATGAAAGATGTTTACATGGTGTATTGACTGGACCGATTTCACTCACGTTTTCCTTCGGTTTTTTGTAGCTGCATTGGTAAGGTTTTTACGAAGAAAGTGTTGAGAAAAACATAAAAATCGAGAAATTGGAATAAGCGAACGTTGTGTTAGTTACATCGATAATAACTCAAGAACGTCTGCACCGATTTTGACGATTCAGAGGACTTATTAATCGTATGTGGTCAGAATAGGAAAATATGCAAAATAATTGTGATATTCCGCCAAAACAAATATATTAAGTAATATTTACAATTCCCCAATTTTTGTATCGAGTTTTAATGTTTAAATAAATTTCTGTTTTTTAAAACATATGGATTTTTTAGTTAGTTAGATCAAAACTTCCAATTTCTAATACTGGACATGAAATCTCATTTTCATGTTTCATGTTTCTTTTTTGGCAACAATTTGAAGTTTGGATGTGGACCTATGTAGCCATAAACAACAACTTATTCAAATGTTAAATTGAAGTCAAGTTGTTAAAAAATGTGAGGATATAACAAATCCGATTACAACATTTCACGATTTAGAGTTAAGATATAAAACTGACATTTACAATTAAAGGAAGGTATACGACGTCAACCAAACTTATCCCCCTTAACTGTCAAAAAATATATATAGAATATATAGCACACATATACAAATCTGTAACGACAATCTGAAAACTAATTAAAAATTTGTTTAAAAATGATATATACCTATAACTATGGCAAAACAACGTTTGCCGGGTCAGCTAGTAATAAGAGTAAACATTTTGTTTATTTTATTATTTATGTATTTTAATAAAAATTCTTCCTTAAATTTTGCAGCCTGTTATGTTCAAATCCAGTTCAAGAGCACTTATCATTTCTTTATGGACATAGAGGATAAATAGTTTGAACAAGGATGGAAGGTGAGGTGGAATAGGAAAACAAGTTAAATTAACCAAGATCAAAGATGGATATAAGGAAGCCATTCAAACACTAGCTTCAGTCGGTCTCAATATTGCAGATGATGTGTCTAGGCTTTGGATTTCTGGAAGAGGGGAATAGAGCCGAAAGAGAAAAAAAAACAGTAAGGAAAGTGGTAAAGTCGGACTGGGCGACTATATGATACCCTTCACCACTTTGGGTATATTCTACATATGTATCCTAATAGATGTCGTTTTTTCGAAGGAACATTGACATAAAATTGAACGAACTTCAATTCTAACACATGCCATTCTGCAACCTATTCCATATTTATACCCTTCACCACACTGTGGTACAGGGGATTATGACTTTGTGCATATGTTTGTAACAGGCAAAAATAATCGAGATAGACCCATGGTTCCTTTTGAGAATATGCATAGAATCACTTTCTGAGTCGATTTATGCATATCCGTCCGTCCGTCTGTCTGTCCATGTTAAATTGTAAAAAAATAAAATTTACAAAAATGATTTTTTTCTCTTAAGCGGTGCTCGTTTCATATATAATTGTGTTTTTGCAACAAAAATGTTCTCTTATACAGATTTTCAATTAACCGGTTTTTCTTATAAGCGAAGTAGAGTGTTTAAAAATTCAGCCGAAATATTAGTTTAAAATTATTAGCTTCAATTAACCGATTTTTTCGATAAACGGGCGTTCGCTTATCCGAATTCGACTGTATAACAAAAACGCGTCGTCTCTTAGAATACATATATAGAATATCCCCAAAGTGGTGAAGGGTATCATATAGTCGGCCCAGTCCGACTTTACTACTTTCCTTACTGGGTTTTAATTTGAAAAATTCTTACCCAATTTTATTATCTTTTTGACCAAAAGGTATTAACAAAAATATTCAAATCCTTTGAATGGGTTTAATAGTAAAAAAATGATTTTACAATTTAATTTAATTTAGTAAAAATTTACTTTTGCCAATTTGAAAAGGAAAAAAAGAATTTTGTTTGTCGATCACTAATGAAACTCCAATGCATTAGTTTATCGTTTGTGTTGTGAGAGTTTTGAATGAAACTACAATTGAGAACAAACTTATTTCTGATTGGCTAATCAATTAAACAATTGTTCTCAAAAGGAATGCAGTTCAACTCTCGTTGGCGAAATCGTTAATTTTGGGAATTTTTTTAATTTGGGACATTTTACTTTTATTCTGATAATTCACAAAATTAATATCAGAAAATAATGAATGAAAATAATGAATTTAATTTACAAAAAATATATATATATATATATATATATATATATATATTCTATATGGTTTAAGACCGTAGCTGTCATAGGTTCTTATTAAATATATTTAGCTTGTAATCTTCTTAGTTATAAGTTAAATTTGTGCAAATAAATAAATAATATCAGAATATGTGAACATGATGTTCAGAAAAATATAAAAATATAATTTTCTTGAATTAAAAAAATACTAATGAAAAAATCGAGAACACTTGCTCTAGGCTACAGCCAGGTATCGATCGCGGCTGCTTATTTGGCAAGTACATTGGGACATTTTGGAATGCAAAAACATTTTGTTGGTTTATTTCATCCCTTAAATACCATCCATTCAAAACTATATGTCGCACTTCACCATAACCCTATAAATATTTACGTATAGCTCACACACCCAGTCTCTGTCTTTCTAGAACAAATGCATGTAGCATAGAATGTAAATTTTGCATTTTTCACACAAAAGTCTTCTAGCACTTTTCTAAAATTTGTAACAATTTTTAGCAACTTTTTTAACAAAATCTAGTATTTTTTCTCAATCATGTTTTGGCAACATTGGCTCCCATATATACTTTCGTCCGATTTAGTATAAATGGTGTAACAAAGCCTCTATACATCTTCCTATTTACACGAAATCTGGCATAGCGCACTGAATTAAGTGTATAATATTGTTTTTTAATTTTCTTGAAAATAGGTTCAGATTTATATATAGCTCCCATATATATGTTCGTCCGATTTAATGTGAATGGTGCACCAAAGTATTAAGTCTATAATTATAGGTGTTACGTTTCGAGCAAATCGATTCAGATTTAGATATAGCTCCCATATAGATATTTTCGTTCGATTTTAGTTAAATGGTGCAACAAAATTCTAATATTTGTCCTATTGACACGAAATTTTGCACAACGTATCAAATTAGATATATTTCGAAAAATAAATTCGATTAAATTTTTAACAGTGCTTCATATTTAGAGATGGTATTTACCCGGTAAATACCCAAGGGGTGGGTAAATACCCATTTGCGGGTATTTATTTGGGTATTTACTATATTGAATCGGTAATACAACATATTACACCCTAATTCCGGGTTTCTGTTATCAAATCGATTTAGAATGGATAGTTTTACGATACTTTAACGACGTGGGTAAATACCCGAGTTTTTACTCAAAAATTGGGTATAAACTCATTAACTGCGGAACCACTTGACATAGGCGGTCAAAATTTTGCATACATGTTTTTAATGTGAAAGCAAATATAAAAATCCAAAATGAGGTCCCTGGGTCCAAGTTTTGATATAGCCCCCTTATAACCGTATCTCCCGATTTAAGGTATTTTTTGTCTATTAGACACATTTTACAGCCAAATTGGCTGTAATTTGGCACAGAGTCTTCTTTTTGGGTACCAAATGTCCATGCAAATATATGTATGTAGGTCCACGTTTACTGGTAGCCCCCATACAAAGGTACCCTATTTTGAGTATTTACCCAAAAATTGGGTATAAACTCCTTAACTGCGGAACTACTTGACATAGGCGGCCAAAATTTGACTCAGATGGTTTTTATATCAGATTGACATAGATAATTTGTTTGTCGGATTTTGGTTTTAAAGTTTTTAAGGTTCTGTCCTCGCGATATATTCTGAAAAAAACTCCTTTTTATTATTCTAAACTTATTTGGGATGTTTTGAAGCCGCGACGACTATATTTAATACTCTCATTTTGAGATTAGGAAGGAAAGGAAAATGCAGTGGTTTATTGGAATCGTCGCCAAATCGCTTCTAGTATGTGGTTACCCGCAATGGTAGCTATAAAAAGACAAAGCGCATTTTATATAATGATTTATTTAAAAAATAATAATAACCAGTGATCGGAGCAGTATAGTCGGACGGGGCCGACCATACAATACCCTACACAACTACCACGGAAATCTAACTTTCTGCGGATTTTTATTCCGAATATAGGCAATATTTCGTAATAGTTGCACACTCTTGCCCGATTAGAAGTCAAAAACACCTCTTCCTTACACTGACATATTTTTTCGGATATTCCCAATATTCAGTACAGCCCTTCTAAACACTTGTCCAGATTCCATTCACAGTGGGTTCTGTTGCGACGTGGTCTATAGATCGAATCGAAAAAAACACAAAAAATTAAATTTTCGGTCCACTCCATCCCAATATTATTATCAGCTCATCACCGAAAATTATAAGCGTTGTCCTTGACCATACCTGAATCCTCATGGAAAATTTTAAAGCGATCAGCGCCATATTTCAGCCTTCTAGTGTGGTGATGGGTTACTAAATAATATATTAATACGTAAGCACCTGTTCATATTTAAGTGTAACTCCCACATCCGAATACATACGACAATATAATTGGTATCAATTTAAAGGTCAACCACTCCTCTTGGATATAAAATAAACTTTTCGGGTACAGGTCCTTCAGGGGTAAATATATACGCTGTAGAATAAAAATTTTGTCATTTTTCACACAAAAGTCAGGGTCCATTTGACCCGCTAAATATTGGCCGATCTTTATCAAAACATGCGTGCTTATTCTCTGGCCCGATCCCCTTCTCCACGCGGTGTTTGGGCCATAATTGCGGCCTCTGGAGCGACCAGAAAAACCGATAAAAATAAAGTTTTTGGTCCATTTCATCCCCTAAATATTAACCGATCTTTTCCAAAAACAATAGGGGTCGTCATTGGCCAGAACCCATCCTACATGCAAAATTTCGTGAAGATTGGTCCATAACTGTGGCCTGTATCGTGTTTACAAATTATAATGGACAGACGGACGAACGGACGGACACACATGTCTAGATCGACTCAGCTAGTCGAGATATGACGATCGGTATACTTAAAGGTGGGTCTAGGACCAATATTTCGCGGCGTTACAAACTTTTGGGGCTGCACAAAGCTATAATACCCTGACAACATAGTTGTGTAGGGTATAATTACAAACTTTTGGGGCTGCACAAAGCTATAATACCCTGACAACATAGTTGTGTAGGGTATAAAAAGCAAAATACTTTTTTGTGATAATCATTTTTGGGTTGGTATTGATTTTGGCCAATATCTTCTAGACCAATAGGTCTTTCGCAGTGATTCTTGCAGAAATAAGATCTAAATATGTCCACAAACATATCCTATCAGACATAATTCATTTTACATATTTAGTATGCTGGCTTTAGGCGTATATATTAGAAATTTGTCAAATTTGTATTGAGGCTAAATACTTATTACACTCACTGTATATATATATGAAATGTTTAATTTCAAATATTAAATGATACTCGGTGGTTTTATCGAGAACATTTTCATTATTTTTTTTAAATAAAAGATGTACAAAGTTACCTGTCTATATAATATAATACAGTGTTCTATTGTGGATATATAGTATGAAAGTGGGTACATCATACACAACATTAGTTACAAGTTTATGTTATTCGCACAAATCTAAACTAAAAATTACTATTTGGAAATTCATAATTATGGGTACTAAGTTGTACAAAATTTGGTACAAATTGAATTTTGGTTGAACTGATAAAGCTGTTATCCTAAAATTTGGAGACAGGATCATTGTTGAGATGTAGGATTGAGGTATGCAGGAAGTTTTGGAAATTCGTACTAATGTGTACTAAATGGTACTAAATGTGGATTTAGGTGAACTGGTTGATCTGGAATCTTGAAATGTGGAGTCGGATCACTTTTGGGTTGTTGGATCGTGGTATGTAGGAAGTTTTGGAAATGTCTACTAATATGTACTAAATGACATTAAATTTGGTACATTTGGATTAAGAGTGAAGCTATAAAGCTGGATTTCGAAAGTGGGTAATAGAAATTTGTACTTATGTGTTTATGAGATCTACAACTGTATGAGAGTACCTGCCACCGAAGTGGCTGTAATGTGGTACATTTATATAGAAAATTATCAATATGGGTCCACGTTTGGACATGGCCCCCATATATATTGATAGCGGCCAATTGTCAATATTTTGATAGTTTTAGCCGCATTTTGCCATTGTATTGGCTGCAATTTAATATTTCGTGATATTGGAGGATAAAACGCAACTTTGCTACAATTTTAAATACAAAAGTACTTGAAATGTTAAAAACAACTTTGAAACCTAATTCGACATAAAAACCATTTTTTGCCAATAAGAGGACGAAGTGCTTCACCCTTTCCCTTTTTTCTACATATACATATAATGTTATACGTTTCGTTATACAGTGGATATCGGATATAAAAAACTCAAAAAACCGGAGATTTCTTTCTTATATGCGTTTTTTTTTCTTTTATGGAATTATCGGATATAAGAAAGTATAAGCTCGGCGTTTTTGATAATCTTTCTTATATGCGATTTTTTCTTATATGAGATGTGCTTATATCCGATATCTACTGTATATTTATTTGTACATGACAGTTACCAGTAATAGAACCATTGCATTGAAACATGAATTGGTAGAAAGCAAATACCCAAAATAACCACGAAAGCCAAAACTTTCAGAAAAACTTTACGTCTGACACGTACCTCAAACGAAAGAAGCAGAGAAAAAAAAAAATAAAAATAGAAACAAATAGAAAAACAGAAATATGACATGAAAGGACATCAAAATGTCCTTAGAGATGATAATATTCATTTCGTTAAAGTAAACTAATTCGATTTTATTAGCGAAAAGTAAATTGCTCTTCTAATTGTTTCTAAATGGTAGATATATTATTTGATTTTAAGGACAGTTTTATGTGCTCGAGAACATTATTTCCATCTCCTTAAATGATTTTAGTGATACCTTTTGGTAAGAAGATTTGACACCTCAAAGGAAATTGATAAATTAAATTAGAGCAAATTCGGTTGAAAGCATGCCTAAAGCTCAAAAATACCAAATAATGGGTGTACCATTATATGGGGGCTACCCAGAAACCAATATTGATAATTTTTGGTAGGGAGTTTCTAAATCAATGAGAATCCAAGATCAAAAATAGCCGGTGATTTTGTTGAAAAATGTATCTAAAACCACCAAAATACCAATATCTAATATGAAGTCTCCGGTGAATACTTCGATGTGTTTCAAACAGGGTTTAAAATGCAGCATCAAAAAATATTAGCATTAGTCTTACAGAGCTACTGCTAAAAAATATTGACATTATGACTAAATCAGCAAACGGCTAGCTTTTTTAGTTCGTAGCATCCGTGCTAAGCACGTATTGCACATGTGAGCTTTTTTTGTTATGACTAATCGGCAGTACGACTACATATTCATATTTCGCTGCCGACGAATAATCAGCCGAGGGTTGTTTTTATGTTTGTGTGTTGCCAACGCAGAATTAGAAAAACGGCATTTCATTTTGTGCGTTTTTGTTTAATTTAAGCTTGTCAAATCGCAATTAAAACTGTCAATAATAGTACTAAAAACTAAATAATATATTAAATTAAACTCTTTAGCAAGTATTACTAATTGTTTTTGTTCGAAAAAATGAAATTATCATAATCGCCATTTTTAATTATCTCATTTAATTTATAAAATTTCAATGGGCAACACTGAACTCGAAAAATACTTGGGTTTTGTTTGCTAAAAATCTTGCTAAGCAGCCACAGTCAAGGTGCTTAGTCTTCATTGTAAGCTTTGGTTGTTAGTCGCGTTGACAATTATGTTGTAGTTGTTCATTGCTATTTTGTAGCTGCTGACAAGATAAAGAAGCTTTAGTTTTGCTTGCTAAAATTATTCGTAATGTATTGCTATTTGTTGCAGTTGTGCTTGGCTGTGCTGCATAGTTTGAGGATGAATTTAGTTAGCAGTGCGCCAATTTTCTGTGTTTTTGCTATTTTGGCGTTAGCATTTTAAACCCTGGTTTCAAACGGAATGACAAATTTAATATGCACTCCACCTTTTAGTGGATGATATTTTTTGAACCCAATTTGGCATTAGTTAGATTCTCAGATATACCCCTTATCAACCCCTTTTTAGCCGCATTTCCACATTGTTACTGGAGGGTAGAACAAATTGGAAGAAATTTGGCTAAATAAGTTCAAGTTTTGTTATAGCCCCCACATAAGGTCTCGCCCCATTTCCCGCATTATTATGTGTTAAACCGAATTTTTGAAGTTTACTTTCTATAATTTAGAATATCGGTATATATTATAAAATATACCAGTAAGGAAAGTAGTAAAGTCGGACTGGGCCGACTATATGATACCCTTTACCATCCGTACAATTACATGTCAATGTTCCCTCGAAGAAACATACTCATGTCTTTCTGCAACCTCTTTCGGACAGAGTCGTCTGCTTACTATGGGACAAATTTATGGAAAACAATTTATAGCAAATTTGATACACGCTATTCGACGTTAAAAATTTAATTTCTTTCAGACACTCGTTAGAAATACATATGGAAGCTATGGCTGCATCTGCACCAATTTCAATAAATTGCAATAACGTCATATAGGTCTCAATTCGATACGTTGTGCAAAATTTCGTGTTAATCGGACAAACATTGGGAGTTTGGTGCACCGCTTATGTAAAATCGGACGAGTATATATGTATATGTGGGAGCTATATCGAATTCTGAACCAATTTTTCCGCAACTTAGCACTCATCATTCTATACTCAATTCAGTACGCCATACCAAATTTCGTGCAAATCGAAGGATATATAGGGACTTTAGTGCACTATTTACCTAAAATCGGACGAAAATATATATGGAAGCTATATCTAAATCTGAACAGATTTTCACGAAATTTTACACACATCGTTCCGTACTCACTTCAGTACGCTATGCAAAATTTCGTGCAAATCGAAGGATATATTGGGACTTTGGTGCACTATTTACTTAAGATCGGACAAAAATATATATGGTAGCTATATCTAAATCTGAACAGATTTTCACGAAATTTAACACGAATAGTTCTAGACTTAATTAAGTACGCTATGCAAAATTTCGTGCAAATCGAAGGATATATAGGGACTTTGGTAATTTAGAGATTTCTTAATCCAATGGAGTTAATATTAATTTGTGTTCCTTAGACACTCAGTTAAAAGCCATTTGGGAACAAGAAGAACTGATCGAATCTAGAAAACTTACACCTAAAGAACTATCTTGTGAAGATTTCTTCAAAAATAATTACTCTCGTGGTTCAGATGGACGGTACACTGTAGCTTTACTCTTTCGGTCTCAACTAATTGGCAAATCTCCCCCTGTATTTAGTCACAGTGACTTTAGTACCTTAAAAATATTAAAACAGGTTGAAAGCAAGTTCTTTAAATACCCAAACTTTGCCTCGGATTATAAGAATATGGATGAATATGAATCTCTCGGTTATATGGGAAAAATTGGTATCTATCCTCAATCCATCCAAGCTTATGGATATTTTCTGCCTCATCACGGTGTTGTTAGGGAATCTAGTTCCACGACAAAACTGCGTGTTGTTTTCGACGGTAGCAGTAAAAGATTACCCTCTTCTTCATTGAACGAAGAACTTTTTCCTGGCCTAGAAAATGCTCTAGAAAATGACTTGCCGACTATAATTAATCGATGGCGTCGTTTTATAATAGGATTTAGATCGGATTTGGAGAAATTGTTTCGCCAAATTAAAGTTGTGGAAGGTCGTCAACATTATCAACAAATATTATGGCGAAATTCTGATTCTAATATCGTCGTATACAAGCTTATAGCTGTCACTTATGGCACTTTTTCAGCTTCGTACCTCTCGATTATAGTACTTCATCAATTGGCTGAAATGAAAACGAAACTTCCCAAAAGCGTGTAAAATATTGAAAATTGATACATACAGTGAGCAGCAAAAGTCATGGTACCCCATACAAACAAAAAAAAAAATATTCCCTAATTACTCAAAAAATAAAATAATTTACAAAATTTAAAACATTTATTTTTGTTTTATGTATTCACTCCTATACTACAAAAATGGAAAATAATGTTTCATTTATTTGTTCCAATAAACCATAAAAAATCGAGAACGTGTCAACTCCAAATTTTTGCACAGCATAAGTCATGGTACCCCTGGTCAGAGCTGATATTACACATCATTTATGGGATAAAATCGTTTAGTAAAATAGGTGGCAAATATTTAGAGTTTTGCCATATTCTCTTTTAAAACAATAACTGCACTTTCCACATTTCCGAAAGCATTTGCTTAGTGCAACAAGTGAAAGCACGTATTTTTTTAAATGCTAAGAAAAGAACTAACTATTGAAGAGCGAAAATAATAATTAATAACCATGAAGTGGGAAAATCCTATTCCAAAATAGATAAATGATAAACAGAACCAAATCAGCAGTCCAAAAAGTGGTTAATCAATAAAAGGAATGAAAATTTAATTGAAAATAAACCGCGATCAGGCCGTCCCAGGAAGCTCAATATCAGAGAAGAACGACAAATTGAATCATTTTTAAAAATATCCATTTACCAGGGCTCCTAAAATCGCTGCAGACTTAAAAAAAATCATTTGGGAAAGCACGGTACGTAGGTGCATCAAGAAGTGTGGATTCAATGCTCGCACTGCCCGCAAAAAACACTTGTTAACAAAACAAACAGAAAGAAGCGTGCCGATTTTGCAAATGATTATAGAAACAAAACAAATGAGTTTAACATATTTGGGCCGTATGGACGCTCTTTGGTGTGGCGGAAAAAAGGCGAAGAGCTCAATCCAAAGAATACTCGAAAAACAGTAAAGCACGGAGGGGGTGGAGTAATGGTATGGGGATGCATGTCAGCAACTGGTGTTGGCAATTTTGTATTCATTGAGGAAGTAATGAATAAAACAGTTTACATGAATATTTTGAAACAAAATTTGAATCAAAGTGTTGAAAAACTCAACATTCGTGAAAATTATTACTTCCAACAGGACAATGATTCAAGCCCCACTGCTATTGACGTTAAGAATTGGATCGTTTACAATACACCACACATGCTGATAACACCTCCACAAAGCCCCGATTTAAATCCGATTGAGCACCTATGCGATCATCTAGATAAACGAATCCGAAATCATACAATTTCCAGTAAGGCCCAACTCAAAGAAATACTTCTGACAGAATGGGGTAAAATATCGTCGGTCTACGATAAAAAACTTGTATACTCCATGCCCGAACGAGTTTAAAAACTCAAGGGATATCCTACCAAATATTAGGTAAGTTAATTTAATTATAAAAAATAAGTAATATTAAATAATTAATTATTTTTCTCCAGGGGTGCGAAAAATATGGACTTGACACTATGTCGATTTTGTTTTAATAAAAAAAGAAATATTACCTTAATTTGTTGCATTATAGGATTGAATACATGAAATAAAAATATACGTTTGAAATTTTGTGAATTATTTTTTTTTTTTGGAATTACTGAATATTTTTTGATTTGTATGGGGTACCATGACTTTTGCTGCTCACTGTACATTGATGATATTATGTCTGGTGCTGACTCTGAGTCAAAAGCAATATTCCTACAGGAAAATTTGATTCAATTATTATCCGCTGGGGGATTTAATCTAGGCAAATAGACTTCAAATTCTACAAAACGTATGTCCCATATACCGGAAGACTTCCGACTTCAAATATTTTCGATTTAAATGAACCAAATGTGGTAAAAGCTCTAGGCTTAGGCTGGAATACTGATTATGATACGTGAAATGAACATTGAAAATACATTTTATTGGACTGATAGTATAACAATTTTATGTTGGCTCAGAGGAGAAATGGAGCGTATTTGTTGGAAATCGAGTGAGCGAAGTCCAGCGGTATTCTAATATTTCTCAATGGCGCTATGTCTCTACTTACAATAACTCTGCTGACTGTGCTTCCCGTGGTATATCATCTGCTGACTTAGTTGCTCATCCTCTTTGGTGGTCAGACCCACTATGGCTCTCTCAAGCTCCATCTACTTGGCCCAAACAACCAGATAACTCGTACGAAAAAAATCTTGAAATGCGAAAATCTTCATTAAAAGTAAACTCGTCTACTGTCTGGGAATATCCAGAATTGCTCACGGCATATTCGTCTCTTACAAAACTCGGATCACTGCTTATAACCTGCGTTTTCTCCAATATAATAAATTCTCGAAGGAAGCTGATGTAAAATCTACAAAACACCATTTGAAACGGAAACCAAATAAAAAACCTCTTATATCTGCCCCAATTCATGTCAAGAACAGTTTTGCTTTGTGCAGGGGAATGTTAGAGAACAAACCTTTTTTATCTCTTTATTTATTTTAATTACACTTTGTTCGTAATTAATTTATTATTTCTTTATATATATTACTAGCTGGACCCATGGCGCTTCGCTGCCCCTGAATCCTGAATTTTTATATGCTCGTATTAGCAATACAGAAATGTGTGAAATATCTTACGTTCTCTTGCCTTCCTATTAATATTTGAATAGAAGTTATTGATTTTTTCGCTGTTTTCTGTAATGGTGGTAATTGTTGTTTCCTTTGAAACTAAGAAAAAAATGTTTTTCATATACTAAAAAAATTCAATTCAAAATTGATACCTTTTATAAATTTTACACAAATTTTATTTCGTTATAAGTATGTATGTGCATGCAAATGAAGAGAACACGGTTAGTAGAATTAATGAACTGGTCGTTATTAATAAAGTAAATACTTAATAAAGTAAATAACTATTTTGCACATCTTAATATCCCACTATCCTACTTTTAATGTGTTTTCCAGATGGAAATAAATCGTTTTATAATTAAAATCCATGGTACAATTATAAAAGGTAACAACAGCAAATCCCAGCTGATTTGATTCCAACGTAATACTAGTGTCAATATGAATTTGACAAATTATGTTTTTAAAAATCACCCAACAAGAAAATTGGGAACGCATATAATTTGAAATTATTCTTTATTAATGTGCTTCCGTATTCAATTTACTCAATCTGCCTGCTGGGAAAGTTTGAGGAAGCAAATCTTTCTTGAAGGAATAACTCGCTATTCCCAGCATTTTCATACGTGTTACACATATATATGGCAATGGCTCAATTAAAGGAAAGATGTGGAAGCGATAGAAATATAAATTTGATAGATTTTCATTCATGTTTTTCAATTTTTATTTTGAGGATTCGAAAATATTCCATTTTCAAAATAAAAATAATTTGATGATAATTTGTTTGTTTGTTTACATTTTTCTGTCAAATGAGTTGACACTAGTAGAACTTACAACAACAAATTTCCATGTGGTTGTTGTATCGTTTTTTGTACAACACTTGCTGTTACCTTTTATTATTATACCATGATAAAAATCAAGGGTTATAAAGGGTGTAATACGGCATTTACATTAGAACTTTTTACCGGGTTAACCTACTTTATGAGGATTTATTTGGCATATATTCAAAGGAATTGAAAATTTAATCCCACTGGGTAAACCAAATCCGGTTTAATGTAAACGACCTTTAATCATGTTCAATCCATGTTTTATATATTTTTGTTTTTAATAAATTGTTAGAGTTTGTTAGGGTCTTCACTTAAAATACTATTTTCAATGAACTTATTCTCAATTCGTCCCAAACGTGCCATTTTTTATATATGACCAACCCTAATATACGATATCAGGCATTGACACTTTTTCTATGAGAATAATGTTGTTTTGGTATTTTTTTTTTTTTTTTATTCAAATAAATTTTTTCACAAACTGACAAATATGAAAAATTATAATGTCAATCATTTCTTTCTATTTGTATTTCAATACACACACATGTTTTGTACATATTTTGTATTTTATGTATTTCAAAATATTCCAAAATCTTCGGATGATGCGCAATTGCAGCCATCTTTCTGAACCAAATTTTAAAGTAGCTACAGCTACTAACATACATACATACATATGTATATTCTTTCAGAAGTATGCTTATTTTTTATGATATTACACCACATACACGCGGATTTTTAGAAGTTTATCTAACCTATGTTACTTCCATCGCTTGACGTACTCTTGGTAAAGTTTGTTCAGTTGTTCTTAAGTCCACAAACAATATGCTTTCGATTTTCTATATACATTTGTATGTATAGATAGAAATGCAATGAGGAGTGCATTTTCCGTTGGTAGTCCGCGATCCTGTTATATGGATGATGCCTACTTATGCCCACGGTACTCAGACATATTTTGAAGTCGGTATCTGTAACCTTTCTTAAGATATACACAAATTACATGTTCATAATTTCTGAGGCATGAGTACTTTCGATGCTATAACTCCGCATCCACGCCGAATCTTAGAGGTTTATATAACTTATATTATTTCCAGGACATGTCATAACGTTCTGTGAAAGTCTTAATAAAATCTGTCCTGCGGTTTTTGAGTCTACAAAAGAAATGTTTTCTGTTTTCAATATGCAGATTTTGAAAATGCAGCAGAAAATGTACTTTCCGTTGATCATACCAAGCTCGTTTTTGTATGGATGGTGTGTATTTACACCTACGTTATTCACACAAATTTTGAAGCCGGTATCTGTAACCTTTCTTAAGATATACGCATATTACATGTTCCGAAATTTTGAGGTTTGTTTACTATTGACGCTAAACTTCTAAAATTCCGCGTGGATGAAGAGTTAATCCACGCGGAATTTTAGAAGTTTAGCTAGCCTATGTTACTTTCAGGGCATGTCATGACATACAGTGTAAATATCATTAACATCTGTTCAGCGGTTTTAGCGTTTGTATGAAATCAAATTATGTATGAGAGTTATATGTAAATCGGGACCAATTGACATACGCCATTCGTTAAGCATAGCAAAGCGTTTTGCCCAAGATCTGAAAATTGAACGAAAAATATAGGATCTATACATACTTCAATTTTCAATTCAACCGGACAAACATTGTGACTTGCCTCTTACAAAAATATATGAACAAAGACACAATACAAGACAGTCTAGTGAAGGGTATAAAATATATATGGGCGTTATATCTAAATCTAAACCGACATAAATTACGCCTCAATGGCATAAAAGTAGGTAATTTTTGCAAAATTTGTATAAAATCGATAGAATACACAAGATGCGCAAGATTCCACCGCAATCGAACAAACATTAGGACTTCGACGTCCTATTCCATAATCGGACAAAACTAAAAACATTCCTTAACCGAATTTGTCTAATATGTATATCGGCAATCAATACATTTTCACTGATTATTATTAAATATTAAATTAATATTAATATTAAATTTGCGTTGACTTCAACGGCTATTGTCCTTGCTGACAAATAAATCAAACTATTCTGTCGAACTGTTTAGAAGCTATAAATTGTTTTCTGTCATTCCAAAATTAATCCCAAGATTTGGAATTTACAGACCAGTCACTTAACCGTCTTTTAAATGAATAAAGTTTTGTCGCTGCCGCATAAAAATGTTTGTATTTGCCATGTCATTAGGAATTCACATCGGTCCTTAAATAGATTTGCAGGACATTATATAAATTGTTTCGACATGACCCAAAGCGAAATGGCCACGAAATGTGTTTTTAAATTTCCACTTAATGATCCCATTTTTGTACATTTATTATTCCCTTAAATTTATGTAAACATTTTAGTTATGGAGTCTGTTATCAAAATCGTCGTCATAATCATTAGGAATTTGTGTAGAGATGAGAGCAGTCGTGTAAATGACATTTATTTTCTGTTGTTTTATTTTTTAGGGTTCAAGGTCATATTGAGTGAAATAGAAAATTGGAATAAACATTTTTTTTGCAAACACAAATATTGTTTGAAGTACTATTACCTGTGGCTGGTCATACCCATTTTAGTTCCTATATATTGAGAGCAGGCGGATATAAAATAATTGTACAATACAGGAAGCCCTTATTGAAATTGGTGAATTTGTTTGGATTTAGAAGTATAAATAGAAAGTATAAGTATTTCAGGCCGATTTCATTTAAATGGTGCAGGAAATAACCAAAGTTTATCTGATTCCGATTTGATTTTAATTTAGGGTCGTTGAAAAAGTTTTCCATCATATAACTGTAAATCATTCCTAATTATGATGGGTTGGGTATTTGAATATTCAGGCATTAGAATAAACACAGGAATAGCTAGAATGACACGAGAGTTTCAGCGTGCATTGCAGATGTTTGGAATCGGCTTAAACTCTTACGTCACTCCTCGCAGTAAAGTGGAGGAAGACACGAGTGATGAGAAAAGATAAACTTCAGCAGCCTGTTTCCCCATCAAAGTTTTACCATTGCTAATGCCTGCTTTCCATTGGTCATAATAATTAATCAAATACTGTAAAAGTAGTAATCGAGATTTGGTGATTTAATCTGCTCATGGAACACATAATGCTGACAACCGATTCATTTGAGTCCTGGGCAACTTCACTCTTGTTATATCGGCAACAATAATCACAGTTGAACCTATCAATCAACTTGTGGAGAGCTTCCGCTGAGCTGCTAAGTGTAGCTAAGGGGAAAACTAGCTTCAATAAAAATTGTAATTCAAATGGAAAGGAGTAACTCCCAAAACAGGAGCCCAAAGGGAATTCTACAAAAATTTATCAGAGCATCAGGGTATTATAGATTTGTGTGTACCCATGAATTTGTAACCCTTTTAGTATTACGATCGTCATAACTCGAGCAGCTGAGTGGATCTATTCATGTGTGTAAACACGATACAAGCCACAGTTATGGAGCAATCAACATTTTTCATATAGACGGGTCCTGGACAAAAAGTTGTTGGTAATGATCGGTTAATATTTAGGATATGAAATGGAGCATAACCTTAATTTTTCCCTTTTTTCTGGTCGCTCTAGATGTAGTATAAGCAGTACTGTTTTGATGAAGATCGGTCAATATTTAGAGGGTCAAATGGACCATGACTTATGTATAATACAAATAACTAAAAGCTAACAGAGGTTATCATTAATAATATTTATAAAAATGTTTTTTTTATTTTTTTTTTATTTTTTGGTTAATTGGCTAGTTACGTTTAATTATGATATATTTCTTATATATAGCCTGCTTTCGGTTTTCAAGATATTAAAGTTAAACGCTTACAATGACGATATATTCCATTGTAACATCATTTATCTAGAATAATAACGTGTATTGGCATAGGAAAAGATGTATACCGCTGACCGTTGCCACAAACAGGCTACACGCAGTAACATGTTTTTTAACATAACTCAGAGATAATTATATGGAGATTTTTAACGGTTATAGCCGTTACAGAGGAGATTATTTTCAAAAGTCATGGTAACAGCGGAAGATATTCATATAAAAATTGTTTTTTACAGAGTTACAACGTGGAGATGACTTTCACATACATACATTAGAATTTATGACGAGCATTCGCCAAAGAATGTTCGCATAACATAACAAACAAACACATTTCTGACCTTCTCTCACTAATGAAAACAAACATTCCCGAATTCTCGCGAATGCTCAAAACAGCAACAAGAACACCAACAACAAACGTGTGTGGACTCAATAGTTGTTGGACTTGTGTTTTGTTGCTCCACACACTTTCTGCTACACACATTCATTCGTTGTGTGTGTTTACTTTTTTATGATATTTTTGTTTGTTGTTAACAGTGCTCACGAGCATTCGCGAACATTTGTTTTTTGAGTTTTCGAAAGAATGTTCTTCAGCAAACAAATGCTCGCGAAAGAACGAATCGACGACGCTTGCATTGAAATTTTATCGTTCGTGAATTTTTCGTACAATGCGAACATTCGCGAGAGTGCTTGTTCATTCATTGTAACTATATTATTCGCGATAAATTGAAAACATTCGAATATTCTCGCGTGATCATTCGTGAGAAAGAGCGTATTTTAATCATTCGTCGCACCCTGACATTAAGTAAGCAATAACAATTTAAACCTTTTTATTAACACGTTTGCAATTTACCCATATTACAGGACAATCGTAATACGACATAGAAACAAATGAAATATTGAAATTAAAAAGAAAATCATGTATACATTTTATACATTTTATTGCTAAAGTTTAGCATAGACGGTGATGAAAATCGGTTGCTTTTCTCATAAAATATTTCCCTGAAGATGATTGCCGAATACAGTCGAAATATTGGAAAATAAAAATAAACAAAAAAGAAAAACATAACCAACGAGTTTTTCAATTGACCTAGAGCCAAAACAAAAATTCACAAGAATTAACATATCACAGGTCAACAATAACAACAACAACAGGAAAACACTAAATTGTCCTATATAGTTCTTTAGAAATAATTGAGTACATGATTGATATGATGGCGGAATGATAGTGGATATAAATACCAAATAGCATCAAGTGAAAATGGCTGGAGCAATTAAACTCGTATATGTTTTCAGTTGGTTATTTCAATGGATTTTTACCAAAGAAATTATTGAAAAAAGTACCAGAATAGTCGGAAAATGGGAAAATCGAAAGTTGAGTTAATTAGAATGCCTTCACCAATTTTGGGGATTCAAAGGAATCTAAAAAACCGCAAGAATCTGCGAAAACAGTTACGATAAATATTTGAAGTAATATTTAATTTTAATCAAATTTTGTATCGAGCTATTATGTAAAGAATTGGAATTATTATGGTCAAGGTATTTTCACCTACAACTTGAGGTGTAGATAACAGTACAACAATTTACCAAATCGTTCAAAATGTGAGGCTATTCCAAAATCTATTATAACATAGCATTTCAATGATAATTAAATTGAAACTAGTAAGGATAGGTCAAAAGTCGGACGGGCCGACTATATGATACCCAAATTCCAAAATTCTGTAGATAGAACATACATATCAACTTCGGAATCGGAAGAAATTAGTTGTGTGATCTACATAGATATTTGAACTAGTTCAAAACAAAATTATGTATGGAAGCTATATCTAAATATATGGGTGCTCCATTTGGATTAAATCGGACGGAAATATATATAGGAGCTATATCTAAATCGGAACCGATTTCTCCAAAACTTCAAGTGCGTCAACCTATAGTAATTTCTCAATCGGACAAACCCTGGCAGTTTAATGCAGCATTGACATTAAATCGGACGAAAATATATATGGGAGCTATTTATAAATCTGAACCGATATCATCAAAACTTCACGTGTGCCGACCTGACCCAATTTCATCAATCAGGTCCTAATATCAGGTCAATCAATGGTTGTTTGGTGCACCATTTACACAAAATCGGACGATTTTAATTTATTTCAATAAAATACGTCCTTTGACCAAATAAGGATCATAAATGCGTCCTGTACTTTGCTCACAAAAATACATCGACGAACATGAATAAAAGGAACTGTGGGTCTATATCGATTCATTTTGCCTATAATAAACATATGTATAGAATAACCAGTAAGGAAAGCAGTAATAAATTTCATGCAAATCGAAAGGTATATAGGAACTTTGGTGCACCATTTACATAGAATCGGAAAAAACTATATATGGGAGCTATATCTAAATCTGAACCGATTTTCTCGAAAGTTGGCACACATCATTCTGGACCTTATTCAGTACTCTATGCCGAATTTCGTGCAAATCGAATGATATATAGGGACTTTGGTGCACCATTTACCTTAAATCGGACGAACCTATATATGGGAGCTATATCTAAATCTGAACCGATTTTTCCCAATTTCAAGAGGGTTCGTCCGTGGGCCAAATAAGTGGCTTGTGCCAAATTTCATCCTAATCGGGTCATAAAAGCGACCTGTACTTTGCTTACAATTTAACATCTACAGACAGACGGACGGACATGAATAAATCGACTCAGAAAGTGATTCTATGCATATTCTCAAAAGGAACCATGTGTCTAGCTTGTTTCCTTTTGCCTTCTACAAACATATGGACAAAGACATAATACCCAGTACCACAGAGTGGTGGAGGGTATAAAAAGGTATCCGGCTTTAACTGTGGCCATTGGAATAATATACACTAAGCAGAATTAACAAATCCGAGAATGTCTATGAAGGGAATTGTTTCCCACTAAACGAAAAGCCAAATTTAAAATATTGCGAGGGATATACATAAAAGGGAGGGAGGGATATATATAAAAAAACAGAAGGACATGAATAAAATTTTATTCTAATTAAGAATCTCACAACAAATTAGTAAATAAAGGCATACAATATCAATAAAAAGTATTAATATTTTTATTGTGGCCATTTGACATAAACTTAATAAATGGCTTCTTAAATATATTTCGTACTAATTTGTTTATTTTTACAAAAAAATTATTGATGCAATGTGGATTAGGCAAACCAACGCTTGCCATGTCAGCTATTTGAGCATATACATTTTAGAATAATAAATTTTCTTTGAATATGTAATTTTAGCATAGTTTCTAGAAGTCGTAAGTTAACACTTTTCAAATTAATTCCACATCGTAGCATTCGAGTGGGGTAATCCCCTTAATGCCATCCAATAAAAAAAAAACTTAATGAATGATGAACGAATACATATATTATAAAAGGTATTAACATTTGGAATAACGTAACCACAGCATGACATTCTGTTGTTTGTAAAAGTACCTAAATGAGAAATGAGAACATAACAATACCGTAACAACCGAATTGAAAACAAATCTGAGTATACTGTATGCCATATGGGATTGGTTATTGTTGCTGTTGTTAACGACGACAATACAATAATCTGAGACTTCGTCATAGAATAAAGCAATATTTGGTGAGATTTGCTTGTTACATTTGCCACACTGAAACCTTATACGTGTCAGTATTAACAAATGTGGCTAGACGTTCTGTTAAATTCTAGGAGGATTGCAGCATCACAGTTATCACTGTGTTGCCTTATATACTTTTCTGGGTCAAATTCCATATTAAGGAAGAAATATAAACATATAGAGTTAAAAAAAAAACTATAAAGAAATGAGCCTTCACCATTTAGGGTATATACAAATAGTGCTCTAAGAATCGTATTGTAATACATAATACATTAAATCACTTACATGAACAAAATATGGGAGTTATTTCTAAATATAAACTGGGAACGATCTAAATATGTGACACCTGTTTTGATTTCTCTACAAATATCACAAATTAATGTCTTTGGGTCTGAAAGGGTTAAATAAAATGTAGAATCATTTAGAAAATGCAAAGCTTAGAGAAATTCTTTATCCCCTAAATCTCAGACTCAGTTCAAATCCTTTACATGAAAAAAAAAATACTTCCAAGTTATTAGAGTTGCACTATTTTACAAAGGTTCTTGCTCTATGTCATGAATTCCAAACAGGGCAGAAAAGATCACTTACATGAACAAAATATGGGTGTTGTTTCTAAATATAAACTGGGAACGATCTAAATATGTGACACCTGTTTTGATTTCTCTACAAATATCACAAATTAATGTCTTTGGGTCTGAAAGGGTTAAATAAAATGTAGAATCATTTAGAACATGCAAAGCTTAGAGAAATTCTTTATCCCCTAAATCTCAGACTCAGTTCAAATCCTTTACATGAAAAAAAAAATACTTCCAAGTTATTAGAGTTGCACTATTTTACAAAGGTTCTTGCTCTATGTCATGAATTCCAAACAGGGCAGAAAAGATCACTTACATGAACAAAATATGGGTGTTGTTTCTAAATATAAACTGGGAACGATCTAAATATGTGACACCTGTTTTGATTTCTCTACAAATATCACAAATTAATGTCTTTGGGTCTGAAAGGGTTAAATAAAATGTAGAATCATTTAGAACATGTAAAGCTTAGAGAAATTCTTTATCCCCTAAATCTCAGACTCAGTTCAAATCCTTTACATGAAAAAAAAAAATACTTCCAAGTTATTAGAGTTGCACTATTTTACAAAGGTTCTTGCTCTATGTCATGAATTCCAAACAGGGCAGAAAAGAGTGGGAGTTGGGAAAATACATTCTTTATACGTAAACAAATCCAATGAAGATATAAATAAAAATGTGCATGCCCTCGTAAATTTCGTAAGCATTCTTAGTCTCTGAAAAACTAAAAACTGCAAATTGCATGTGCTTATATAACTGTGGCACAAAATTCATCGAAATACAACAGTTAAATTAGTAACGGAACAAATTTGTTTTACAACTGAAATCAGTGAATTTTATTATGAATTCTTTATTTAACTATTTTTTATTTTCTTATTTGAATATATAGCTTTATCATATCAGGAGAAACTCATTCCAGATTCTTTCTCTTACATCTGTTGGATTATGGGTCGTATACTTTATGACAACAGTTATACGTTAATATGTATGTGAAGACGACAACATTTTATGATGTGGAGTTGTTCTCCAGCAAAAGCATGAGCTTTCCTCCTAGAGTCAATTTTGTTGCTATGCGAAATGTGTTTGTAACAGGAAACGAGATAGATACATGGTTCCTTGTGAGAATATGCAGAGAATAACTTTTTGAGTTGATTTTAGCATGTCCGTCCGTCTGTCCAAGTTAAATTGTAAACAAAGTATAAGTCGCATTTGTGATCCAAATTGGATGAAATTTGGCACAGCTAATTTATTTTGCCCAAGGACGAAACCTATTAAAATTAGGTCAAATCGGTTAAGATAGCTCCCATATATAAATTCGCCCGATTTAAAGTAAATGGTGCACCAAAGACCCAGGGTTAAGCCGATTGGCACAACATTTTACACAACGTACTGAAGTTACTATAACTTAACGTGTGTTAGGTTTTGTTGAAATCGGTTTAGGTTTATAAAGTTTTGTTCGCTTTAATGTGAATGATGCACCAAACTCCCAATATTTGTCCGATTGGGAAAAAATTTAGCACAACGTACTGAGTTGAGTTTTGAATGATGTGCGTCAAGTTTTGTTAAAATCGGTAGTACAAAATGAAAAAATTCGCTGTTGCAAACATAAATTTACTTTGAAAAAAATTCATTCATGCGTACGTCCCTGCTGTGGGAAGTTTTGTTGAAATCGGTTCAGATTTGGGTATAACTTCCATATGTATTTTCGTCCGATTTTAAGTAAATGGTGTACCAAACTCCTCATGTTTGTCACATTAACAGGAAATTTTGCACAACGTACAAATTTGAGCATGTAAGGACGTAATTGCTTTTTGTAGAAATGCAGACATAGTACAAATATATATTCGCCTTCATGTAAAATGGGGTGTTCGATTGAGATTTGCTTTAAATGGCTTTACATTATTTTCCCCATGTACAGACAGGGTTGTTTAATCTCTCATTCGTTGTTTGACCCTTAATTATGAAGTAATTACATAGTTCCTCATGCTAAATTTTCTGAGTGAACGCCGACTTTTGTACTTTGTTCAATTCGAATCACTCTCTGAATACCCAAGGAGCTTGTCCCATCCCTAACTATTTATCGAAAATTAATTAATTTTGACAGCATGAAAACATTTATAAATTTTTTAAAAATTTTCAATAAAATTTAAAATTATTAATAAAAATAAAAAATTTTTGTAATTACTATGCCCTTCACCATATTGTGGTATAGGTTACTAAGGAAACGAGATAGAGACATGGTTCCTTTTGAGAATATGCATAGAATCACTATCTAACTCGATTTATGAATGTCCGCCCGTCCGCCTGTCTGTCCATGTTAAATTGTAAACAAAGTACAGGTCGCATTTATGATCCAAATTGGATGAAAATTGACATTGGTGACTTATTTGGCCCAAGGACGAACCCTATTGAAATTGGGAAAAATGGGTTTATATTTAGATATAGCTCCCACATATATTTTCGTCCAATTTAAGGTAAATGGTGCACCAAAGTCCCTATATATCTTTCGATTTACACCAAATTTGGCATAGCGTACTGAATTAAATATAGAATGATCTGTGTTAAGTTTCCTGAAAATCGGTTCAGATTTAGATACAGCTCCCATAAACATTTTCGTCCGATTTAATGTAAATGGTGTACCAAATTTAATCTAGAATGATGTGTATTCAGTTTCGTGAAAATCGGTTCCACTTCAGATATTAATTTCATATATAATTTCTTAGATATAGCTCCTATATATGGGCAATACTGCCAATATTCCATTTCAATCATCAATGATTTTTGGTACACATATAGAGAAAAATGTTCTGACTCCGAAACCGTTTGCGATAAAATTTTTGGTTGATGCACGCAAAAGTTATCGTGGTTTTAATTTTGGGCATAAGAAAAAAATCTTAAAATTACGCCGTTTATTATATTGACCAAAACCGTTGATATATATATATATATATATCTTCCTCCGTAAAATAAGAATGTGAATATATTATAATAATGACATACACACACCTAAAAATTAATTTAAAAATATCTACATAATCTAAAAACCATGATGAAACAAATGATATCAAAATCACACAAGTCCGTGTAGCGGTTTGTAAATTACAGCGACAACAAATCAAGATATTGACGAAAAATATTTGTTTTTGGTTCGAAAAAATAATGCCATCAAATTTCAGAAAAATCGATCTATACCGATTTCAACGCGGTCTATTAAGAACCATGGATGACCCAGCACAATCTATTTTTGAAATAAATTGGATACATATCTCTTTCGACTGAAGATTTTAATGCTCTCTTTTCGCAAAAGTACAAAATCCGTAACAGATAATTTATTGAAACAGAAATTATCCACAGAAAACGCAAAATTTCTTGCCAAATTTCGTTTTTTTTTTGGAAGGTCAGTAGATTTGGATTTTCACGAAGAAGATTTTATATCATCAGAAACGTAAAAAATCTTACTGATCGCGGGTACCCATATCATTCAATTGTCTAAAAATTTGGCCTCAAAAATAGATTTTTTAGAAATTTCATCGCACAAAATTTTCATCTTTTGGGTGATTATAATTCTGAAGCTGTGCATACTACATAACCAAAATAAATATCAAAATTCACAGATTCGCAACTACAATAATCTAATAATTTTTTTTTTTTTAGAAATTGCTGTTTTTGTATTAAAGCTAGAAATAAAATTCAAAAAACACTCAAAATCGAGCTTCAAAGTTTCAGCATCATTTAAAAGGTAGATGCAGTTAAAATTTTGAAAAATGATACATAAGGGGCGTAGTTCCCATTTTCTTGGCTACTAGTTTTACTTTGACACGAACCGTGAAATGAGTGGCTTGATCACAAATCGATAGAGAACATAAAAAACCTGTTTTTACACATTTTTCACATTAAAGTAGATATAGCTTCCACCAAAATAAAGTTTGGAGGTCAATATCATGAATTCCAATTTCGTCCGATTTTAAGTAAAAGGTGCACCAAAGTCCCAAAGTAAGGCCGTACACTACAAAATTTTGCACAACGTACTGAATTAATATAACCTAGCGTGTGGAAAGTTTTGTTTGTTAACTAAATGATGCACCAAGAACTCAAAATGTGACCGGTGTGCACAAAACATACTGAAATTAGTTAACCTAACCTGTGGCAAGTTTCGATGAAATCGGTTTAGAGTTCGATATAACTTTTATATATATTTTCTTACGATTTTATATAAATGGTGCACCAAACATGTTTATCAGATATTTATCCAAATAATCAACGGGTTTCCGATTGATATTTGCTACAAATTGATTTACATAATTTTGTCCCATTGTAAGAAGCAACTCTATATCTGACCACATAAAAATTAGTATGGGTTTCAGAATGACATGTTTATGGACCCAATATGTTAATGGTCCATCAAAAATGCGACGTCTGTTAGGATTAATTTGTTGAATATACCCAAAGTGGTGAAGGGCATCATATAATCGGCCCCGTTCGACTTTACTACTTTCTTTACTGTTTATATATGCAGAAGGATGTACATTTTTTATCTACTTAATGCTATATGCATATCTGTTTCTTTCTTTCTAATCAGCGTACAAAACCAGAAGCAAATGTGGGATAAACAAAAAAAAATCTAAAATGTTTTTGTATGTGACATTTGAATTGAGAAAATATAAAAATGTACTTAAAACGACAATATTTTCAGAAAAAATGAAAAACATGAATTAAAAGTAAATAGATATGGGTTCATACTACAGTCAGGAGAATAATGATTGTTTTCTCTATTTAGATCCATATGATATGATTCACCCAAATATCTTAAAATTTTGGCGTAGAACAAGAAATAAAAAGATTGAAAAAATTGACTAAGTGTTCCATGAACGGGTTAATTCTTTTAATGTATTGAGGACAATCGGTGGTAAAAATTTCACAGTTTTCTGTTTTTATTACAGATATAAACCTCAAAAGTCACTCACTGGACCTCAAATATACATAAAATTACAAATATGGTCTGTTCCAGTTCTTTTTAAAAGTAAATCTTGTAAAAGGGAATAATGTCAAAATATATATCAGAGCACAAAAAAATTCGAAAAGTTCGGGAACGGAAATCTAGTAAATATTTCAAAATCTTTACTTCAAAATCAAAACAACAGCCAATCAGAAGTTAGCCTTTCTGGTTACCATTTTTAATTTCCCAAATTTTTCAAGTAAAAAGTTTACAAAGAGAACGCCATTTTGTTTTGTGCTCTCTTAAATTTGATTCAATGTTTTATCACTTTTGTGGGTTCAGGAACGGTTTTCGAGTAACAAGATGCAAAACTTGTGAAATTAGTAGATTCTTTTAGGTTCTGGAACTGAACTGTAAATGATAATAATGGGAAAACTCTGCGAATTGTTTGAAAATTTTTAACTTTAAACATTTTTGATGTAAATAAGAAATATGAAACATTATTATAGAAATTCAAACATTTTACCTATCCTTTTTGAGAAGGATTTTTCTGGATCACTCACGCGACATTTTTATATGTTTTATGTGCATATGTTTGTAACAGACAAAAGGAAACGAGATAGACAAATGGTTCCATTTGAGAATATGCATAGAATCACTTTCTGAGTCGATTTACGCATGTCCGTCTGTCCATGCATTTTTGTGAACAAAGTACAGGTCGTATTTATGATCCGATTTGGATGAAATTTGGCCCAAGGACGAACCCTATTGAAATTGGGCAAAATCGGTTCAGATTTAAATATAGCTCCCATATATATTTTCGCCCGATTTAAGGAAAATGGTGCACCAAAGTCCCTATACATCTTTCGATTTGCACCAAATTTGGTATAACGTACTGAATTGAGCCTAGATTGATGTATGCCAAGTTTCGAGAAAATCAGTCCAGATTTAGATATAGCTCCCATATATAGTTTCGTCCGATTTTTTGTGAATGATACACCAAACTCCCAATATTTGTCCGATTAGGACAAAATTTTAGAAAGAGTACTGAATTTGGTCCAGACTGATGTCTGCAAAGTTTTGTTAAAATCGGTTCCGATTTAGATATAGCTCCCACATATAGTTTCGTCCGATTTTTTGTGAATGATACACCAAACACCCAATATTTGTCCGATTAGGACAAAATTTTAGACAGAGTACTGAATTTGGTCCAGACTGATGTCTGCAAAGTTTTGTTAAAATCGGTTCAGATTTAGATATAGCTCCCATATATTGCTTCGTCAGATTTTTTGTGAATGATACACCAAACTCCCAATATTTGCATAGCACATTTTGCATAGCGAATGCAATTGAGGAAAAAATTATATGAGATAAGGTTTGTTTAAATCGCTTCAGATTTTGATATAGGTCTATATATATTTTCGTTTTATGTAAATGGTGCACCGTAGGACCTATGTTTGTTCGATTTACATTTGGTAGACATTAAATTTTTCATTGGTTTCAGAATGGTATGTGTATGTGGTTTTTTTCAATTGGTTCAAATATCTATCAGGATAGCACATTTAAGTTCGCCCGATTCCATCTCAATGGTCCCCCAAAGATTATATGTCCGTTCTATATTGTAGATCTCTTGAATGTATCCAAAGTGGTGAAGGGTAACATATAGTCGGCCCGTCCGGCTTTTGAACTTTCCTTTCTGGTTTTTGATTGTTAAAGATAACCGGAATATTTTAAATACCATTTACCAAATATCAAATATTTAAATTTCAAAAAGTGTTTTACGGATTCTTCTTTAATTATGGATTGTACATGAATAGTTCATAATGCTATTTAATCTACATTGTGAGGTAAATATAAACAGCCCACTTCAGCTACAGCCAACATTTAGTAATAAATTCAATTAAACATTCTTCCTCACTGTTGGTTTTTAATTCTGAATGATACTCTTGTATTAACCGGCAATTTTGTTGCAAAAACTCTTGAAACCAAATTGTGATTGAACTTATGCCACTTCATCTTATGGTTAGAATTCAATTATGATAATTTGAATTGGCTTCCTTAAGATAATAAGGTTATGTATTATAGTCAGTCAGGGTTCACTCGAGCAATCAAGAATAGAATATTCTATGAAACAATTAAAATTTGAACACTCTGGTAATTAAGTTTATGAATATCTAATTTAAAACGATGTTTATTGAATTATAAAGATATTTACTTTTTCATGGGTGATTGAGTTAAAAATTATATGTTAATATTAAAATAATTTGAAGAATTGTATGCATATATGTTTATATACGAAATGTTTTGATAAAATTTCATACTCACAAAATTTGCTGTCGTTAATATTTTCATATAAAAGAGGCATAATAAGACATATTTCCATTGATTGATTGCCTGCTTATGTAACACATGCAATGGCAAACAATGACAATATCTCATATTATGCCCTTTAATATGAAAATATTTATTTCAGAAAATTTTGTGAATATGTAATTTTATCAAAACTTTTCGTATATTTTTGTATATTCATATAATTATATGAATCATTTTAATATTAACATATAATTTTCAACTCAGTCAGCCTAGAAAAAATAGATGTCTTCATACTTGAATAAATATATTTTTAAATCAATTATTCATAACCTTAATTACAACAATATTGACATTTTAATGGGTTCATGGAATTTTCTACACACAATTGTTTGCTTGATTTTGAACCCTTTATGTGGTCTCCGCGGAATATTTCGCAGTGTTGTAAACGGAATGACAAGTTTAATATACAAAATGTGTTGCAACACTTTGTTAAAAATCGTTATCTATATGGATGAAAAACTATTGATAACTGACTGAATGTGTTAAATAGCCTGCACCTGTTGCATTAAGTTTTTAAATATATTTTCAATACCAAAGGTAATATAAATATTCATATACATGAAACGTGACACAACATTAAGACTTTTTTTAGAAAGGTCAACATCATTCAATTAATTTCCAAATGGAAACGAGTAACGAATAAAAATTGGAAAATTGACGTCTACGTATACTTTTGAAATCTAATGTTATTTGAAGGTCTGTTACTAGTTGGAAAGATGTTATAAATGATTTTTTGGCCGTCTCCATAAACAAAATATTTATACGTTGGCTTTTATATCGTGCACTTATTATTTTTATAATTATTTTATTATTTATTTATAATTGGTTGCTACCAAATATTGCAATTATCTTTATATATATAAAATAGAAAAAAAAATTGTTTGTTTGTGTGTATATTCCCGATAGTCGCAAAAACCGCTGAGCAGATGTGAATGATATTTACACTATATGTCATGACATGTCCTGAAAGTAACATAGGCTAGCTAAACTTCTAAAATTCCGCGTGGATGCAAGGTTATAGCGTCAATAGTAAACATACCTCAAAGTTTCGGAACATTTAATATGCGTATATCTTAAGAACGGCTACTGATACCGTCTTCAAAAACGAGTTTGGTACGATCAACGGAAAATACAATTTCTGCAGCATTGCAATTTGAAAACAAAATCTGCATATTGAAAACAGAAAACATTTCGTTTGTAGACCCAAAAATCTCTGGACAGATTTTACTGAGACTTTCACAGATCGTTATGACATGTCCTGGTAATAACATAGGTTATATAAACCTTTAAGATTTGGCGTGGATGCGGAGTTATAGCATCGAAGGTACTAATGCCTAAGAAATTATGAACATGTAATTTGTGTATATCTTAAGAAAAGTTACAGATACCGACTTCTAAATATGTCTGAGTAACGTGGGCTTAAGTACGCTTCTTCCATATAACAGGATTGCGGACTACCAAGGGAAAATGCACTCCTCATTGAATTTCTTTAAAATCTTTAAAATCTGTTTCAGAAAGATGACTGCAATTGCGCATCATCCGAAGATTTTGGAGCGTTGAGGGTATATTTTGAAGTATATAAAATACAAAATTTGTATGTTATTGAAATACAAATAGAAAGAAATGATTGACATTATAATTTTTCATTTTTGTCAGTTTGTGAAAAATTTTATTTGAATAGAAAAAAAACCAAAACAACATTATTCTTATGTCAATGCCTGATATCGAATATTAGGGTTGGTCATATATAAAAACGTTTGGGACGAATTGAGAATAAGTTCATTGAAAATAGTATTTGAAGTGAAGACCCTAACATACTTTAACAATTTATTAAAAAAATAAATATATAAACATAAATTGAATGAATCTGGAAAACACGTTATAAGTCGGATAGTGGGATATTAAGATGTGCAAAATAGTTTTTTACCCTATTAAGTGTACTTATCTGTACTGGCAATAACGACCAATTCAGTAATTCCACTAACCGCCTTCTCTTCATTTTCATGCACATACATACATACTTATAAGGAAATAAAATTTGTGTAAAATTTATAAAAGGTATTAATTTTGAATTTTTTCAGTATATGAAATACATTTTTATTCTAAGTTCTAAAGGAAACAAAAAATACCACCATTACAGAAAACAGCGAACAATTCAATAACTTCTATACAAATATCGTCAGTTAATACGAGCATATAACAATTCAAGATTCAGGGGCAGCGAAGCGCCACGGATCCTGCTAGTTTTCTATATATATATATACATATTTATATATGTAAAAATGAATTGCTGTTCGTTAGTCTCGCTAAAACTCGGGAACGGCTGAACGGATTTATCTAATCTTAGTCTTGAAATGTTCGTGGAGGTCAAGAGAAGGTTTAAAAGGTGAAAAAACCTGAAAAAATCGAAAACCGTAAAAAAATGTTAGGCAGGCTATTTGCATTTCCACGAATTTAGTATCGAGCTATTTTGATAGCACCATGTCGTAGTTGTTTTTTGAGATTTTTTGGGCGAAAATTGGTAGCGTATCATTCCTTTAAGCCTACATTTGTCAATTATTGAAAATTTTCAAAATATTTTTTTAATTGAATTGACATTGTATTGAAATATTTTTTTGGGAGAATACAAAAAAATAATTGAGAAGTATATCATTGAATGTACACGCGATCATTGTATGTACACGTTTTCCACTGAATGCACCTACATTTTGGGACTATGCAAGGATGGAAAATCAGAAGACATCCGAATCGAGTTCGTGGTCATTCAGGGTATTCGAATTCTAAGATCCATGCACTAAATTAATTGGTTTGAAAATAATAATAATAGGAACATATTGTTCTTTATAGTACCTGAAATGTTGATATGCCACGGGAAATATAAAATCAGGTCGTTTTCCAATATCTTTGAGCTTATAAACAGAACATTCGACACCAAAAATGTGTATCACAGAGAAAACAAATATACGGGATATTTTCTTTGCAAAAATCTATCAAACAAAAAACCAGCAATATTAAAAAAAATAGCATATTATCTAATTTAAAGGTTATACCAAAACCTCCGTCCGATGTTACCTATTCGTATTGAACAGGCCAACTACCGATAACACACAGGTTGGAAAACGGGGGTAAGATAATGAACGGGAAAAAATTATGGCGTCTTTTTAAAACGTTAAGCTATATAGTGCGTAATTTCTAGGAAGCTGTTTTTTATCCACAGGAGTTCGTTATGCCTAATTATAGCCAACTCTATGAGAAAATTAGGTCAATATCTTTATAATGCCGAAAATGGGGCGAGACCTGTATCTATTGCTATATTAAAACTTGGACCTAAATATATAATTTTTAGCATGCTATATTTTAGCTACTACAATGGGAATGAAGATATATTAATTTTTAGTAGGAAGATTCGACACCACATGAGAAATTATGGGGGATACCATTATATGGGTGCTACCGGAAACTTGGACCAATATTGATAATTCTTTGTAAGGAGATTTTGTACTCACTGATTATCTAAAATATAAAATTACAGCCAATTTGAATGAAACCCGTGACCAAACCCCCCAAAATACAGAATAGTGGATAAATATTGACAATTTTAAGTAGAATTCGTGCTACCAAATAAAACAACCAATTATAACTGATTAGGTTGAAAAACGTGCCCAAATCCCCAAAAATGTGGAGTGCCATTACATGGAAGCTTTTCGGAAGCTTGCGCAATTTTTTAGGAACTTTTTCTACTCAATGATCATCCAAAATATAAAATTGCAGCCACACACCGAATATTAAAGGATTACCCGGATACTTGGGCCAATATGCTCAATAAGTATCCCCAATATTTAATTAAATGCAATTCTGTTGGAAACCCTGCCCAGTAACTTCAAAATACGGAATGTTTATTGATAAAAAATTTAGTACCATTCCAAAATACATCAATACACCAATGCTAGACTCTAATAGTAACTCATTTCCACATTTCAGCGCTATCGGTTCACCCGAAATTCAAATTGTACCAAATATAGTACTTTTTCAAATATAGTACTTTTTCCAAATGTAAATTGTACCAAATTTTGTACTCTTCGTATACATGAGCACATACTTCCAGAACCACCTCCTTATATCCATCCTACTTCTCAATGTGGTTGTTGATTAATCTGTGATAGTCTGTAAGTAAATCAGTCAATCATTCCCTTTTATTAATATAGATATACATCTGGACAAAACGGAGACATGTATTTTCACCGTAAAGTTGTTTTTGCCTTTCTGGTGAAAATACAGGAAACATATGTGAAACCAGTGAGTGGAGCAGTATAGTCGGACGGGGCAGACCATATGATACCCTACACAACTACCACGGAACTCTAACTTTCTGCAAATATTTTGTGATATTTGCACCTTCTGATCGATTATAGGTCAACAGCTCCACTTTCTAACTGGTCACTCGGAATATTGACCGATCATCATCTAAAGAGCCGCTCTAAGTATTTGATCACATCCCCTTTACCTTGTAAAATATGCTATGTTCTGCATATAATAATGGAGAAAATCTGACAAAATTAAAGTTTTCCGTAATTGCACTATGAAATCTCAACTTCACCGAAAACTATAGGCGTCGTCCTTGACCATAATCGGAACTTCCATTACAATTTCAAAGCGATCAGCGCGACATTTCCGTCCTCTAATGGAGTAATAGTAATACTATGCACATAGTCGTCATATTTACCTTAATATGTATAGCACCCATATCTGATCACACCCGACAATATCAATTTGAAGGTCAACAACTACTCTCGGAGCAAGTATATACGCCCCAGAATAAAAATTTTGTAATTTTTCACACAAAAGTCAGGGTCAATTTGACCCGTTAAATATTGACCTATCATTATCAAAACAGGCATGCTTATTCTTTGGCCCAATCCCCTTCTCCATGTAAAAATTGGAGATGTTTGGGCCATAATTGCGGCCTCTGGAGCGACCAGAAAAAAGACAAACATCATGTATTTGGTCCATTTCATCCCCTGAATATTAACCGATCTTTACAGAAAACAATAGGGGTCTTCTTTAGGCCGGGCCCATCCTACATGCAAAATTTCGTGAAGATTGGTCCATAACTGTGGCCTGTATCGTCTGTACAAATTATAATGGACAGACGGACACACATGTCTAGATCGATTCAGCTAGTCGATGTATGACGATCGGTATACTTAAAGGTGGGTCTAGGACGTTACAAACCTTTGGGGCTGCACAAAGCTTTAATACCCTGACAACATAGTTGTGTAGGGTATAAAAACTAATGTCGAACTTCTATATAAAATTTACTTTCACAAATTGCTTCGTTATAATCGAAATTCCATATAGAGTGTAGAATTTCTGGGAGAATTTCAATTTATGTGGTTTAAACATGTCGAAAATTTCCGTACAGAGTGGTATTTCATATTTGAATGTCCCATTCCACTTACCACAGGTATTGGACAATTTTCCATCAGGTTGCCATATTTCAATATCGCACGAAACCACATATTTATCATACCATCCTTGGATACTTCACGTAACATTTTGCAAAAATCCAAATCATAGGCAAACAGTTGCTGATACGATTTTGAACTTGCCATTTTCATTTGTATGGCAAAACTGCTACGTAAACCCTATTCCAATGTCTTGGCCGGATCAATATCCATATTTAGGTAACCACCATCATCAATCCATGCTGTCATATTTTTGAGGAATTTTTCATTGAAGACAACTTCGGTGCGGGTGAAGGTCAAGGTGCGAACTTGAAATGAGAAAAAAACAAGGGAGGGATTTTAAATATAATAATTTTTCTATGTGAATATTTATTTAAAAAATATAAATAAAAAATAAAATAACAATGAAAATATATATTTAATATTTTTAGAATTTTAAATACTAAAATTCATATTTTTATATAATATTTTCAAAAAATGTTAATGTATATAATTTAGAAACCTTATTTAATTTTTTAATAATTATTTTTTTAATTAGTTTTATTTATTTATATTTATTATTATTTCATATATATTTAATATTTACCATATATATCACAGTTTTGACTTATTATTAATATAAAAACCAGGGATATTTTGTAATATTCCATATTTGGTTTATTTTTTTAATTTAATTTTTTTCTATTTATTTATGACGCTTTGTTCTCGTATAGGTTTAGTAAAATATTGAGGGCTAGTTTGTTGCCTATCATAGTTTTTATTTCTGTTAGAAAAAAAAAACCAAATTATTTTCTAATTATGTTATTACATGACCTGTTATTCAATAAAAAAATAAATAAAACAAAAATTTACTAATGATGATGGTAGACAGACTATCTGTCTGGCTGATAAACCATTGTCCAGACAAAGCAATTTTCAGTTAGAAATTAAAAAAATAAATCCATGCTGTTCAATGTGCTAAAAAATTGCTAAGTTCCGTGAGGTTTACTAAGTTTCGTGAAAATCGGTTCAGATTTAGATATAGCTCCCATATATATTTTCGTCGATATTAGGTAAATGGTGCACCAAAGTCCCTAAATATCTTTCGATTTGCACGAAATTTGTCACAGCGCACTTAATTGACTCTAGAATGATGTGTGCTAAGTTTCGTAAAGATCGGTTTAGATTTAGATATAGCTCCCACATAATGTTACAACAAGTCCCTATTTGTCTTTCGATTTGCACGAAATTTTGTTATGTCTTGTTGATATTGGTGTAAATGCAGCCATACTTCCATATGTATTTCGATCGGGTGTCAGATTGAGATTAGGTTTTTACCAGTGCCGCGTACCAAATAGCGTGTATCAATTTTGCTATAAATCGTTTCCATAAATTTGTCCCATGGTCCGCATACGACTATAAATTTGCCCGAATTAAATTAAATTTATCATAGGTTGCAGAAAGACATGAGTATGTTCCTTCGAGGGCACATTGACATACAATTGTAAGCATACTTTTTTCTATAGAAACAAATTCGCAGGCCCTTAGGTTGATGTTTTTTTAAGAAAAAATTCGCAGGCCCTTAGGTCGGTGTTTTTTCTATAGAAAAAATAGCAGATCGTTAGGATGTTCTTTTTTCGTCTTTTCTTCTATACAAGATCGTCGAAAAGACTAGCTCCACCTCGTCTGCAAAAACTCCCTCCAGCTCGTCTATAAACACTTTTTTCAGCTCGTCTATAAAGGCTGCCTTCAGCTCGTCTACTGACTCGCTTCAGCAGCTCTTTTATGCAGACTTCCTTTAAATCGCCTATAAATACTTTCTCCTGGAGGTCGATAAAGACTCTCTCCTGTTCGTTTATAAAGACCCCCTCCACCATGTCTGCAGATACTACCTTCAGCTCGTCCATAGAGACTTCTTTCAGCTCGTCTATGGGCTCCCTCTTCACCTCGTCTACAAAAACTCCTCCCTACAGCTCATCTATAAAGACTCCCTCCATCTCCTCTAATCCACGCCTATTATTATAGTAAAATAATATATATACATATATATATCTCCTATTATTAATAAGACTCCCAAACATCTGCAATTTTTATACCCTCCACCATAGTATGGAGGGTATATTAATTTTGTCATTCCGTTTGTAACACATCGAAATACTCATTTCCGACCCTATAAAGTATATATATTCTTGATCAGGGTAAAATTCTAAGACGATCTAGCCATGTCCGTCCGTCCGTCTGTTGTAATCACGCTATCTTCTGAAGGAATTGAGATAGGGTGCTGAAATTTTGCATAGGGTTGTCTTTTGTCTGCAGGCAGGTCAAGTTCGAAGATGGGATATATCGGTCCACGTGTAGGCATAGCTCCCATATAACAGTACCTCCCAAATTTCGGTATTTTGGGGTTCTTGAGCTCGTTTTTCAACCGAATACGCTGAAAATTGGTACATTGAGTTCTTATTGGGTACTGAATGTCTCCACAAAAAATTATAAATATAGGTCCACTTTTTCTGGTAGCCCCCATATAACGGTAGCCCCCTAATTTTCAGTATTTTGGGGGTTTTGATCGTATTTTTCCACCGAATTGGCTGTAGTTTAGTATTTTGAGTTCTTAATAGGTACCAAATCTCTCTACAAAAAATTATGTATATAGGTACATTTTTTCGGATAGCCCCCATATAAGGGTACCCCCAATTTTCGGTATTTTGGGGTTCTTGAGCGCGTTTTTCAACCGAATACGCTGAAATTTAATACATTGGGTTCTTAATAGGTACAAAATCTCTCCACAAAAAATTATAAATATAGGTCAATTTTTTCGGATATCCCCCATATACGGATACCCCCCAATTTTTGGTATTTTGGGGTTCTTGAGCGCGTTTTTCTACCGAATACGCTGAAATTTGGTACATTGAGTTCTTAATAGTTTCCAAATCTCTCCACAAAATATTATGAATATAGGTCAATTTTTTCGGATAGCCCCCATATAAGGGTACCCCCAATTTTCGGTATTTTGGGGTTCTTGAGCGCGTTTTTCAACCGAATACGCTGAAATTTAATACATTGGGTTCTTAATAGGTACAAAATCTCTCCACAAAAAATTATAAATATAGGTCAATTTTTTCGGATATCCCCCATATACGGATACCCCCCAATTTTTGGTATTTTGGGGTTCTTGAGCGCGTTTTTCTACCGAATACGCTGAAATTTGGTACATTGAGTTCTTAATAGTTTCCAAATCTCTCCACAAAATATTATGAAT
>NW_026883514.1:0-47595 GCF_032173495.1 Musca vetustissima
TTTCCCTACTGGTTTTTTTTTAAATCCATGTATTGAAAAAATATTTTTTAAAAAATCCGCGCCTTGAAAAATATGATCTTTATCAATATGTTAACCGACTAACATCAATCCGTACATATATTCTGAAACCTATGCCAAGTTTCATTTCATTCAGGGAGAATTACAGTCTTTTGCGTACATTGGGCAAACTTATTCAAATCTATTAATTCAGTACGCTGTGCCAAATTTCGTGCAAATCGAAATTTATATAGCTATATCTAAATCTGAACCGATTTTTATGAAACTTTCCAGGGTCTTTGGTGCACCATCATCGAAAATATATTCTAGACCTAATTATGTAACAAATTTCGCGTCCAAATTTCGTGAAATCGAAAGATATATATGGACTTTGAGCCCCATTTACCTTAAATCGGACGAAAATATATATGGGAGCTATATCTAAATCTGAACCGATTCTCTCGAAACTTGGCACACATCATTCTTGACCTAATTCAGTGCCCTATGCCAAATTTCGTGCAAATCGAAAGATATGTAGGGACTTTGGTGCACCATTTGCCTTAAATCGGACGAAAATATATATGGGAGCTATATCTAAATCTGAACCGATTTTCACGAAACTTAGCACACACCATTCTGAACCTAATTCAGTACCCTATGCCAAATGGGGACTTTCGTGCCCCATTTACCATAAATCGGACGAAACTATATATAGGAGATATATCTAAATATATACCGATTTTCTCGAAACTTAGCACATATCATTCTGAACCTAATTCAGTATCCTATGCCAAATTTCGTGCATATCGAAAGATATTTCGGGACTTTGGCATAAATCGGACGAAACTATATATATGAGATATATCTAAATATATATCGAAACTTAGCACATATCATTCTGAACCTAACCTATGCCAAATTTTCACGAATATTTCGGGACAGCACTATATATATATGAGTCGAACCGATTTTCACGAAACAGCACATGTTAATACAGCATGCTATGCCGAAATTCGTGCAAATCGATAGATTTTTAGGGACTTTGGTGCACCATTTACCTAAAATGGGCTGAAAATATATATGGGAGCAATATATAATCTGAAACTTATATATATTCACGAAACTTAGCACACATAATTCTAGACTTAATTCAGTAGGCTGTACCAAATTTCGTGCAATTCGAAAGATTTTCAGGGAATTTGGTGCACCATTTACATAAAATCGGACGAAAATATATATGGTAGCTATATCTAAATATATCTAATCTGAACCGATTTTCACCAATTTAAATAGAGTTCGTAATTGGAACAAATAAATGAGCTGTGCCAAATTTTATCCAAATCGGGAAAGTGATTATATGCATATTCTCAAAAGGAACCATGGGCCTAACTCGATTCCTTTTGCTTGTTACAAACATATGCACAAAGACATAATACCCTGTACCACAGAGTGTTGAAGGGTATTAAATCATTATTGAATTATTTGTAAATACTGTTAATTTCCAATCAATTTCCTTCCCAAACCCAACCCTCGTCGACGTTATTTTTTTCAGTCAATTTAATGTCGGTGGTGTCGGCATTAGCTTACAATATTTTTTTGCACTTTTTTTGCGTTTTTGAAAGGTAGATAACCGAACAACTAATAATTTGTGTAACTTATGCAGCAGTGAGTGTAAAAATTGTCACATTAAAATAACAACGTTTTTTTTTATTATTATTATTTAGTGGCCAGTGACATGGAAAATGTGTTTAGAAAAAAAAATCAACAAACCACTTAACAATCAGGTTTTCTTTGAATTCCAATTAAACGTTTTTTTTTTTTTTGCGAATTTGCGATTTGAAATTGAGTTGTTTGCGCATTTTTTGAGGTGAAGTTATAGATAGCTAACCAGACGTTGCCAATCATATCGGCGAGTTGATAAAAAGTGTTAATTATTTCATTAGAACCGTATTGGTACGGTATTGTTTTTCACGCTTTGGTGGCTGGGTGGATAGACAAAAAAAAAACTTTAAAAAAAAATCTACGGTTTTGGTGGGTACACTATTAACAACCTTAAATAATACCTTATAATATTAAAGAAAAAACTCGTATAGACCAACCTTTGGAAGTTTATTTCAATCCACGCTTAAGGTCCCACCATTAAAATACATTTTTAAAAACCAGTAAGGAAAGGTGAAAAGTCGGACTGGGCCGACTATATGATACCCTTCACCACTCTGGGTATATTGTAGATATGTATCCTTACAATTGCATGTCAATGTTCCCTTGAAGGAACATACTCCAGTCTTTCTGCAACCTATGATAAATTTAATTTCATTCGGGCAGATTTAGAGTCGACTGCGTACCATGGGACAAATTTATTGCAAAATTGATTGATACACACTATTCGGTACGCCGCACTGTTAAAATTTAATTTCAATCAGACACCCGTTCGAAATACATATGGAAACTATGGCTGCATCTGCAACAATTTCAACAAAACCCAATAACGCCATTCAAGTCTCAATTTGATTCGGACTTTGGTGCACCATTTACATTAAATCGGACGAAATTTATATAGGACTATATCAAAATCTGAACCGATTTTCACGAAACTTAGCACACATCTTCTAGGCTCAATTCAGTATGCTGTGCCAACTTTCGTGCAAACCGAAAGATATTAAGGGACTTTGGTACACCATTTTCCTTAAAATGGACGAAAATATATATGGGAGCTATATCTAAATCTGAACCGATTTTCACGAAACATAAAACACATTATTTTAGACCTAATGACATATAGGGACTTTGGTGCACCATTTACATAAACTCGGACGAAACTATATATGGGAGCCATATATAAATCTGAACCGATTTTCATGAAACTCAGCACACATCATTCTAGGCCTAATTCATTACTCTGTGGAAAATTTCGTGCAAATCCAAAGATATATAGGGACTTTGGTGCACCATTTACATTAAATCGGACGAAACTATATATGGGAGCTATATCTAAATCTGAACCGATTTTCACGAAACTTTATACACATCACTCTAGGCTTAATCCAGTACGCTGTGCACAATTTTCGTACAAATCGAAATATAGGGACTTTGCTACACCATTTACCTTAAATCGGTCGAAAATATATATGGGAGCTATATCTAAATCTGAACCGATTTTCAGCAAACTCAGCACATATCATTCTGCACTTAGACCATAACGCTATGCCAAATTTCGTGCAAATCGAAAGATATATAGGGACTTTGATGCACCATTTACATAAAATCGGACGAAACTATATATGGGAGCTATATCTAAATCTGAACCGATTTTCACGAAACTTAGCGCACACCATTCTAGACATAATTAAGTACGCTACGCCGAATTTCGTGCAAATCTAAATATATATAGGGACTTTGGTGCCTATATCGGACGAAAATATATATGGGAGCTATATCTAAATCTGAACCGATTTTCACGAAACTCAGCACACATCATTCTGGACCTAATTTAGTACCCTATGCCAAATTTCGTGCAAATCGAAAGATATATGGGGACTTTGGTGCACCATTTACATAAAATCGGTTCAAAATATATATGGGAGCTATATTTAAATCTGAACCGATTTTCACGAAACTTTGCACACATCATTCTAGTATTAATTCAGAACGCTGTGCCAAATTTCGTGCAAATCGAAAGATATATAGGGACTTTGGTACCTATATCGGACGAAAATATATATGGGAGCTATATCTAAATCTAAACCGATTTTCACCAATTTTAATAGGGTTCGTCCTTGGGCCAAATAAGTGAGCTATGCCAAATTTCATCCAAATCGGATCATAAATGCGACCTGTACTTTGTTCACAAAAATACATGGACGGACAGACGGACGGACGGACGGACGGACATGCATTAATCGACTTAGAAGGTGATTCTATGCATATTCTCAAAAAGAACCATGTGTCTATCTCGTTTCCTTTTGCCTGTTACAAACATATGCACAAAGACATAATACCCTGTACAACAGTGTGGTGAAGGGTATAAAAATCGACGCCTTGTAAAAATAATTTTTAAAAACCCCACGCCTAGAAAAATATTTTAAACAAAAAACCAAGCCTCCAAAAAATATTTTTAAATAAATAGCCCACGCCTTGAAAAAATATTTGTAAAAAATCTACGCTTTTAGTAACCAACAAAAATTAGCCATCCCTGCCCCTTGCTCCTTGATCTACCCCAAAGTGATCAATTATCATCTCACAAACACAAATATTTCCAATGACTTCTGTTTTGGCCCAGACAAGCAACAATTATTGTCGTAGATGTTGTTTGCAATTGCCAATGCCACAAAACATTTGAACTTTCTTAACAACAACAACAAAAAAAAAATCCAAAAAAACTTACATTTGACTCTTTTCATCTTCATCGGAACGACTCGGCTCCACCAAATATTTTTCCTTATTGTTATTATTGCCGTTGCAGTTGTTGTTCAATATTTTGTTCATGTCGTTTTGCTGTTTTTGTAATTCTTGTTTATTTCATTTGTTGTTGTTGTTGCTGGTGCTGTTGTTAAACGTTTTGCTGTTGTTGTTGCTATTGTTGTCATCGTTTGCACATTTTCTACTGATGGTATTTTTATGGCAAACTTTTCCTCATCTTTGTTTGCACGCGCCCCCTCGGGCTCCACATGCAACCACAACAGCAGCGGCGGCAGCAACAGCCACCATAACCCTCTCATAATAAAATATAACCCATCACTTGGCACTTTACTTCTTCTTCTTCCTCTTCTACCAGTCCGCTGTTGTCTTCTGTTTCTGCAAAGAAAAAAACATTTTTTTTTTTTTGCAAAACATTTGGTATGTCGCCAAACATGTGTATGTGTGTGTATATGTGTCTGTCTGTATAGAAATTTTCGTGTGTGTAATTGTATTAGTAAAGCAATGCAGTTTTTCGTTTGTTGTTGCTATTGTTGTTTATCTTAGGCTGAATGGTTGGCTGGCTGGTTGACTGTTCGATTGCTTGGCCTGGCCTGGCAATGGACAATCATATTTTAGACAAGAACAACAAAAACAGCAACAATACCATCAGGCACAGCCACAAGTATCGACCATAAAAGCAGCAGCAACAACAACAACAACTGCAATAACAACATCAAAATGCATTGTAAGTAGTAGGCCAACAACATGTAATAACAGCAGTGACAACTTTTAAGCAAAAACACCAACAACAGCAATGCAATCATGCACCATAACAATAACAACCACAACAACAACAGCAACAACGAGATCAACTTCCAAATGGCCATTACAACGGCCAAACAAAACTGCCAGACTCACTGATGGAAAAAACCACTGAGAAATCGTTTGTGCAGAGATCAAATGAAGAGAAGAGAATGATTTTTGAAATAAAGAGCAATGTAACCACAAGAGTTATTGTGAAGAGACAAATCCTTTAAAGAATATAGTAAAGAGAAAAAAGAAAATAATTATACCCAACACAACTATGCTGACAGGTAGGTATAGCTTTGTGCAGACCCAAAAGTTTGCAACGCCGGTCCTAGACCCACCTTTAAGTATACCGATTGTCATATCTCGACTAGCTGAGTCGATCTAGACATGTGTGTCCGTCCGTCCGTTCATTATAATTTGTAAACACGATACGGGCCACAGTTATGGACCAATCTTCAAGAAATGTTGCATGTAGAATGGGTTCCGGCTAATGAAGAACCCTATTGTTTTTGGAAAAGATCGGTTAATATTAAGGGAGTAAAATGGACCTAAAACTTTATTTTTGTCCGATTTTCTGGTCGCTCCAGAGGCCGCAATTATTGTCCAAACATGGCGAAATTTTACATGGAAAAGAATGTCGGACCAAGGAATAAGCATGCCTGCTTTGATAAAAATCGGCCAATATTTGGCGGGTCAAATGGACCCTGTCTTTTGTGTGAAATATGACAAAATTTGTATTTTATAGCGTACATATTTATCCCTGAAGGACATAGACCCGAGAAGTTGATAGTATATCCAAGAATAGTGGTTGACCGACCTTTAAATTGATACCAATTATGTTTTCGTGTGTATTCGAATGTGGCAGTTACACTTAAATATTTACAGGTGCTTACGTATTCAAATATTATTTAGTAACCCATTGCCACACTAGAGGGTGGAAATACAACGCTGATCGATTTGAAATTTTCCATGAGGGTCCGGGTATGGTCAAGGAAAAACGGCTATAATTTTCAATTAATAATATTGGGATAAAGTGGATCGAAAACCTATTTTTTTGTGTTTTTTTTTTTCGAGTTGATCTATAGGCCACAATTGGGAGCCGAACATCACAACACCTGGTGAAAGGAGTCTGGGCAAATAATTAGAAGAGCTGTACTGAATATTATTAATATTTGCTGGCCTCTAGTCGATCAAGAGGTTGCAAATATCGCGAAATATTGCCCAATCTCAGAATGTAGTATCACAGATAGTTAGATTTTCGTGGAAGTTGTGTAGGGTATCATATAGTCGGCCCCGCCGACAATATTGCTCCGATCACTAGTTTTTATACCCTTCACCACACTGTGGTACAGGGTATTATGTCTTTGTGCATATGTTTGTAACAAGCAAAAGTAATCGAGATAGACCCATAGTTCCTTTTGAGAATATGCATAGAATCACTTTCTGAGTCGATCTACGCATGTCCGTCTGCCCGTCCGTCCGTCCATGTATTTTTGTGAACAAAGTACAGGTCGCATTTATGATCCGATTTGGATGAAATTTGGCACAGTTCACTTATTTGGCCCAAGGACGAACCCTATTGAAATTGGGAAAAATCGGTTCAGATTTGGATATAGCTCCCATATATATTTTCGTCCGATTTAAGGTAAATGGTGCACCAAAGTCCCTATATATCTTTGCATAACGTACTGAATTTGGCATAACGTACTGAATTGAGCCTAGAGTGATGTCTGCCAAGTTTCGTGAAAATCGGTCCAGATTTATATATAGCTCCCATATATAGTTTCGTCCGATTTTATGTAAATGGTGCACCAAAGTCCCAATATATCTTTCGATTTGCACGAAATTTGGCATAGTGTACTGAATTAGGTTCAGAATGATGTGTGGTAAGTTTCGTGAATATCGGTTCAGATTTAGATATAGCTCCCATATATATTTTCGTCCGATTTAAGGTAAATGGGGCATCAAAGTCCATACATATCTTTCGATTTGCACGACATTTAGCACAGCGTACTGAATTAAGCCTATAATGATGTGTGCTAAGTTTCGTAAAAATCGGTTCAGATTTAGATATAGCTGCCATATATATTTTCGTCCGATTTAAGGTAAATGGTGCAGCAAAGCCCCTATATATCTTTCGATTTTCAACATATTTGGCATGGCGTACTAAATTAATTCTAAAATGATGAATGATGATGAATTCGAAATTCGGTGCAGATTTTGATATAGCTCACATATATATTTTCGTCCGATTTAATGTTAATGTTGCACCAAAATCTTTCGATTTCTACCAAATTTGGCATAGCGTACTGATTTGAGTCTAGAATGAGGTGTGTTTAGTTTCGAGAATATCGGTTCAGATTTAGATATTGGTCCCACGTATGTATTTTCGTCCGATTTAAGGTAAATGTAGCGTCTATCAAGTTGCTATAAATCGATTTCCATAAATTTGTCCCATTGCACGCAAACGATTCTTAATCTGCTCGATTGAAACTATATTTAGCATAGGTGGCAGAAAGGTGTATGTCCCTCGAGGGAACATTGATATGAAATTTTTAGGATACATATGTACAAAGGATACAAAGTGATGAATGGTATCTAAAGTATGCCCAGTCCGACTTTACTACTTTCCTTACTGGTTTTATAAATATTTTTTTCAAGTGCCCCAATAGGCGTGGATTTTCTTTTTTAATATTTTTTCAAATACCCCAATAGGCGGGGATTTAAAAAAATATTTTTTCAAATACCCCAAAAAATATTTTTAAAGTACTCCAATAGGGGTTGATTTTTTAAAGACATGGATTAAAAAAAACCAGTGAGCGGAGCAGTATTGTCGGACGGGGCCGACCATATGATACCCTACACAACTACCACGAAAAGCACACTTTCGGCGGTTCTATATTCTGAGCCTGGGCAATATTTCGTGATATTTGCACCCTTTTTACCGATTATAGATCAACAACTTCTCTTTCTAAGTCTTGAATATTTTCCAAAATATTTTTTCTTGAAGTGAGAGGAAAGTTGAGAGGAAAGGGATGATGATTGCCAAGGATGAAAAAAGTAGAACGATATTTATAATTGTTGGTAGGAAGATCTGGCAGGCAATAAAATCCCAAAATGTCAAATTAGCGCCAATTCGGAAAAGTGTACAAACCCTCAAAATACCAAAATATTGGGTTATAGTTATATGGTGACTATCAATATTAGACATTTTGAGTAGCGAGATTTTCTGTCCAATTGCTACTCAGTTCGAACTCAATCATCACTCATCTTTATGGTAGGGATTTTTGGTCCCTAAAAATATATTTATAAAGCAATTAAACGTCTTTGGATCATTAACAAATATTTTTACTAAAAATGAACCTCTAAGAACGTCATAGCTAATCCTTAAAAAATCTATTTTTTTTTAAATCCATGTCTTGAAAAAAAAATCCCGCCAATTGGGGTACTTGGAATAAAGAATGCCTTGAAAAAAATCCCGCCAATTGGGGTACTTGGAAAAAATCCACGCCTATTGGGGTACCAAAGAAAAGTATTTTTTCAAAAATCCATATTTAAAAAAAAACACCTATTGGGGTACCTTAAAAAAAATCTTTTAAAAATCCATGCCTTAAAAAAATTCGCTCCCATGTCTGGAAAAAATCCGCGGCTATTGGGGTACCAAAAAAATATTTTTTCAAAAATCCATATCTTATTAAAACCACCCCTATTGGGGTACCTAAAAATATTTGTTCAAAAATCCATGTCTTTAAAAAATTCGCTCTATTGGGGTACTTAGAAAAATCCATGTCTTGAAAAAAATCCATCCCTATTGGGGTACCTACAAAGATTTATTTTTATTTTTTTCAAAAATCCATGTCTTTAAAAAATCAACCTCTATTGGGGTACTTAAAAAATCCATGTCTTGAAATAAAATCCATCCCTATTGGGGTACCTACAAACATTTATTATTATACCCTACACAACTATGTTGTCAGGGTATTATAGCTTTGTGCAGCCCCAAAAGTTTGTAACGCCGCGAAATATTGGTCCTAGACCCACCTTTAAGTATACTGATTGTCATATCTCGACTAGCTGAGTCGATCTAGACATGTGTGTCCGTCCGTCTGTCCATTATAATTTGTAAACACGATAGAAGCCACAGTTATGGGCGAATCTTCACGAAATTTTGCATGTAAGATGGGTTCTGGCCAATGAAGACCCCTATTGTTTTTGGTAAAGATCGGTTAACATTTAGGGGATGAAATGGACCAAATACTAAATTTTTGTCGGGTTTTCTGGTCGTTCCAGAGGCCGCAGTTATGGTCCGAACATCGTGAAATTTTACATGGAGAAGGGGATCGGGCCTAAGAATAAGCATGCCTGTTTTGATAAAGATTGGTCAATATTTAGCTGGTCAAATGGACCCTAAATTTTGTGTGAAAAATTACAAAATTTTTATTCTGGGACGTATATACTTGCTCCTGAAGGACATATACTCGAGATGTTGATAGTATATCCAAGATGAGTTGTTGACCTTCAAATTGATACCAATATATGGCTGTATGTAACCTGATGCGGGAGTTATACGTAATTAAGTAAAGGTGACTATGTGCATATTATTACTATTACTCCATTAGAGGACGGAAATGTCGCGCTGATAGCTTTGAAATTGTACATGAACTTCCGATTATGGTCAAGGACGACGCCTATAGTTTTCGGTGAAGTTTAATTTTGTCAGATTTTCTAGTCGCTCTTGAGGCAATTATATGCAGGTCATCACATATTTTACAAGGTGAAGGGGATCTGATCAAATACTTACAGCGGCTGTTTAGATGATGATCGGCCATTTTCCGAGGGTCAAATCAACCAAAACCTAAAGTGACCAATTTTTTATTTTATGGCATGGGAGCGAATTTTTTTAAGGCATGGATTTTTAAAAGATTTTTTTAAGGTACCCCAATAGGTGTTTATTTTTAAATATGGATTTTTGAAAAAATATTTTTTTTTTGGTACCCCAATAGGCGTGGATTTTTTCAAGACATGGGTTTTTTCCAAGTACCCCAATTGGCGGGATTTTTTTTCAAGGCATTCTTTATTCCAAGTACCCCAATTGGCGGGATTTTTTTTTTCAAGACATGGATTTAAAAAACATAGATTTTTTAAGGATTAGCTATGACGTTCTTAGACTTTAATTTTTAGTAAAAATATTTGTTAGTGATCCAAAGACGTCTAATTGTTTTTAAATATATTTTTAGAGACCAAACATCCCTCCCATAAAGATGAGTGGGAATTGAGCTCTAATCGAGTAGCAATTGGACAGAAAATCTCACTACCCAAAATGTCTAATATAGATAGTCACCATATAACTATAAGCCAATATTTTGGTATTTTGAGGGTGTGGCGCTAATTTGGCATTTTACGTTTTTATTGCGTGCCAGATCTTCCTACCAACAATTATAAATATTGTCCCACTTTTTCCTTCCTTTGCAATCATCATCCTCTTCTTCCCAATTTTTTGAAAAATTCCAATAAATATTCCTCTCTAGTTTATAGTTTATATTTCACAGAGTTACAAAAAAAACCAGTAAGGAAAGTGGTAAAGTCGGACGGGGCCGACTATATGATACCCTTCACCACTTTGGGTAAATTCAACAGATGAATCTTAACAGACGTCGCATTTTTGATTTTCACGAAACTTAACACACATCATTCTAGACTTTATTCAGTACGCCGTACCAAATTTCGTGGAAATCGAAAGGTATACAGAGACTTTGGTACACCATTTTCCTTAAATCGGACAAAAAAATATATGTGAGTTATATCTAAATCTGAACCGATTTTCACGAAACTTAGCTCACATCAGTCTAGGCTTAATTCAGTACGCTGTGCCAAATTTCGTGCAAATCGAAAGTTCTTTAGAAACATTGGTGCACCATTTACCTTAAATCGGACGAAAATTTATATGGGAGCTATATATAAATCTGAACCGATTTTTATGAAACTTAGCACACACCATACCAGGCTTAATTAAGTACGCTGTGCCAAATTTCGTGCAAATCGAAAGATATATAGGGACTTTGGTGCACCATTTACCTTAAATCGGACGAAAATATATATGGGAGCTATATATAAATCTGAACCGATTTTTATGAAACTTAGCGCACATCATTCTAGGCTTAATTAAGTACGCTGTGCCAAATTTCGTGCAAATCAAAAGATATATAGGGACTTTGGTGGGGGGTTTGGGGGTACCGTTATATGGGGACTACCAGAAAAACTCGACTTATATTTATAATTTTTAGTGGAGTAATTTTGTACCCAATAAGAACCCAATGTACAAAATTTCAGAGAATTCAGTTATAAAACGAGCTCAAGAACCCCAAAATACCGAAAATGGTGAGTACCCTTATATGGAGACTATCCGAAAAAATGACCTATATTTATAATTTTTAGTAGGGAAATTTGCTACCCAATAAGAACTCAAAGTACCAAATTTCAGGGAATTCAGTTAAAAAACGTGCTCTGAATACCGAAAATTGGGGGGTACCCTTATATGGGAGCTATGCCTAAACGTGGACCGATTTTCTCCAATTTCAATAGGGTTCGTCCTTGCGCCAATTAAGTGACCTGTGCTAAATTTCATCCAAATCGGATCATAAATGCGACCAGTACTTTGTTAACAAAAATACATGGACGGACGGACGGACGGACATGCATAAATCGACTCAGAAAGCGATTCTATGCATATTCTCAAAAGCAACCATGGGTCTATCTCGATTATTTTTACCTGTTACAAACATATGCACAAAGACATAATACCCTGTACTACAGTGTGGTGAAGGGTATAATAAAAGCTTTAAAATTGTCTCATTTGTGGAATTTCTGTTTCCAAATCCTATCAACACAGCCTCACATACACTTTCACACACCTATGTACCTTCATAGCTCACATACATAGATACATACATATTGTTGCATGTTTGGAGACAACAAATTATGATTATGTTTAGATTTAATAGATGTTATAAATTCGAACAAAATACCCGTAGATAGAAATTTATAACCTAGGTCGGTTTTGTCGTACAACAACAACAACGGCAAAAAGAGGCCGTCTAGTTTGCCAAAACCACAACAAAACCGACAACAAAAATCACAAGCCAGCGAAAAATAGTAAACTTGCCTGGAATGTCATTTGTAACATTAAGAGGTGTGCGTGAGCGTATATGTCACTCGATTTTAGCCAATAAACAAATGCAATGATTTGTTATCATTTTCCATATAAACACTAAATAGCACAGCATGTTAGCCCGACCAAGTAAATGCTCAGACGACAACAACAACAGCAACTCTCTTTTAGGAGGTATTGTGGAGGACTTCTCCCGCTCTTTTGCATTTTTTACGTAATTTGAATAGCAAGGTATGGCAGTAGATTGGGCATGGTGGGCAGGGCAGGGTTTTGGAAAATGTCAGCTAAAAATCATGGCAATATTTTACATATGGTGTTTTGCACCACATCACATCCCATTCCATTGCATTTCAGATCAGACCATATGCCAATGAGCTATGAACAACAGCAACAGCAAAAACAACACGATCAGCTATTTAAATATAGGAACTTCGTATAACAAGCCTCAAAAAAAAAAATGCATTAATGCCATGATGCGTGTGGGGTTTGCTTGGTGTGTGTGTGTTTTTTTTTTATTTTTTGCAAAGAAAATCCTTCGTTTTCTTTTTTTATATTGTAGAGTTTCATTGAGTGTGTTTGTGTGTATGAGTGTTATTTCGGTCGTCAATTTTGTGTGGTTCTTTTTTTTTAAATTCACATACACGCATGCACATAGCCAGGGCAGTTGCACATGGACATTGTGTACAAAATACCTTAAATTGCGTGTCAAAAATGAATAACAACAGCCACAGAAACCCAAGTGAAATACAACAACAATACGTAAAACTACAACAAAAAACGAATAATAAAAAACGTGCTACACACTGTGGCTGCATTGCATTAATTTAAGTCTCTTCTTTTTTGTTCTCATGGCATCCAGACATTCCTGATTAGAGTCGCCGGATGGGTTGGTATGATCAGTGAATCATTGGGTTTGAAACATACACGAATTTATTATTGAAAAGCATACATCACGTTTTCTTTTCGTTCACACAGAGTGTAAAGGAATATCACGTTCGTTTCTTAAGTCTTTTGTTTTACTTTGGGAGAAGTCACATGACTTCACTCTCTATTTCATTCAGCACGTTTGTTGTTTAAGTCTTTTGTATTTTGCGAAAGAAAATATGTTTTAAAAATTTTCCACGGATTTTTTAAGGATCAACACAAGTGTGGATTTTTTAAAAACTATTTTAAAAGTACAATTCGACGAATAGATTTTGTAAAGGCATTCGTAGCCTTGGCTTTTTTAAATATATTTTATAAAAGCATATATTAAAATAATGTGTTTTTAGAATATTTTTCAAAAAATCGAATTTTAAAAATATATATTTTCAAAGACTTTAGACGTGGATTTAAAATATATATATAGTTAGTTTTAAAGGTCAACAATAAGGTATCATTTAATACAGGACATCCCACAAGGCTTGGACATAGCATTCATATAAGGGTCATCCATCATTTTCAGTATATTCAAGATCTTAGCCAAAAATTTTCCAAACTGAGTAGATTTTTAAATATTTTCTTGAAGTTCCAGCTCATCGTACATTACCAAGAATATCTAGCTTTCTGCGGTTCTATATCATTTTATCATTTCATACAGGACATCCCACAAGGCTTGGACATAGCATTCATATAAGGTTCAACCATTATTTTCAGTATATTCAAGATCTTTGCCCAATTTTCAAACCTGAGTAGATATTTTAAATATTTTCTTGAAGTTCCAGCTCATCTAACTTTCTGCGGTTCTATATTCTGACTCTGGGCAATATTTCGCGATATTTGCACTCTCTTGACCGACTAGAGGTCAATATATTATTACTAACATTCAGTACAGTACTTCTAATTACTTGTCCAGATTTAATTCATCGAGGGTTGTATTGTGATGTTCGGCTTTCAACTGTAGCCTATAGATCGACTCGAAAAAAAACACATAAAATTAAGTTTTCGGTCCACTTCAACCCAATATTATTATCTGATCATCACCGAAAGTTATAGGTGTCCTTGACCATACCTGGATCCTCATGGACAATTTCTAAGCCATCAGCTCTATATTTCCGCCCTCTAGTGTGGTAACTGGTTACTAAATAATATCTGAATACGTAAACACCTAAATATTTAAGTGTAACTCCCACATCCGGGTACATGCGACAATAAAATTGGTATCAAGGTCAGCCACTCCTCTCCTATCAACTTCTCGGATCTATGTCCTAGAGGGGTAAATATATACGCCATAGAATACAAATTTTGTAATTTTTCACACAAAAGTGAGGGTCCACTTGACCTGCTAAATATTGACCAATCTTTATCAAAATAGACATGCTTGTACTTCGGCCCGATCCCCTGTAAAAATTCGCGATGTTTGGGCCATAATTGCAGCATCTGGAGTGACCCTAAATTCAGACAAAAATACAGTTTTTGGTCCATTTCATCCCCTTAATATTAACAGATCCTACCAAAAAAACCAGTAAGGAAAGTGGTAAAGTCGGACGGGGCCGACTATATGATACCCTTCACCACTTTGGGTAAATTCAACAGATGAATCTTAACAGACACACATCATTCTAGACTTTATTCAGTACGCTGTTCCAAATTTCGTGGAAGTCGAAGGGTATACAGAGACTTTGATACACCATTTTCCTTAAATCGGACGAAAATATATATGGGAGTTATATCTAAATCTGAACCGATTTTCGCGAAACTTAGCACACATCATTCTAGATATTTAGGGACATTGGTGCACCATTTACATCAAATCGGACGAAAATATATATGGGAGCTATATATAAATCTGAACCGATTTTCATGAAACTAAGCACACGCCATTCTAGGCTTAATTAAGTACGCTGTGTCAAATTTCGTGCAAATCGAAAGATATATAGAGACTTTGGTGCACCATTTACCTTAAATCGGACGAAAATATATATGGGAGCTATATATAAACCCGAACCGATTTTTATGAAACTTAGCACACATCATTCTAGGCTTAATTAAGTACGCTGTGCCAAATTTCGTGCAAATCAAAAGATATATAGGGACTTTGGTGCACCATTTACCTTAAATCGGACGAAAATATATATGGGAGCTATATCTAAATCTGAACCGATTTTTCCCAATTTCAATAGGGTGTGTCCTTGGCCAAATAAGTGACGTATGCCAAATTTCATCCAAATCGGTTTATAAATGCGACCTGTACTTTGTTTACAATTTAACACCAACAGACGGACGGACATGCACAAATCGACTTAAAAAGTCGTTATATGCATATTCTCAAAAGGAACCATGATTCTATCTTGATTCCTTTTGCCTGTTACAAACATATTCACAAAGACATAATACCCTGTACCACAGTGTGGTGAAGGGTATAACAATAGAAGTCTTCATTGGCCAGAACCCATCCTACATGCAAAATTTCGTGGAGATTAGTCCATAATTGTGGTCTGTATCGTGTTTACAAAATATAAATGACAGACGGATGGACGGACAAACATGTCTAGATCGACTCAGCTAGTCGAGATATGACGATCGGTATACTTAAAAGTGGTTCTAAGACCAATATGTCGCAGCGTTACAAACTCTTGGGGCTGCACAAAGCTATAATGGACCGAAAACTTATTTTTTTGTGTCTTTTAGTCAATGCCAATGGGTGAAGGGAATCTGGAAAATTAATTTGAAGGGCTGTACTAAATATGAATAGTAATATTCGGAAAATAAGTCAGTGTAAGAAAGAGGTGCTATTGACCTCTAATCGGGCCAGATTGAGCAAATATCACGAAATATTGCCCATGCTTGGAATAAACATCCGCAAAAAGTTATAGTTCCGTGGTAGTTGTGTACGGTATCGTATGGTCGGCCCAGTCCGACTATACTGCTCCGCTCACTGGTTTTTAAATATTTTTAAAGCCCAATCAAATGTGCAGATTTTGTAAGGATTTTTTAAACAATATTTTTTTAAGAACCTCCACAAGGCGTGGATTTTTTAAAGAACCTCCACAAGGCGTAAGTTTTTAAAGAATATTTTTTCAAGAACCTCTACAAGGCGTGGATTTTTTAAAGAATATTTTTTTTCAAGAACCTCCACAAGGCGTGGATTTTTTAAAGAATATTTTTTTCAAGAACCTCCACAAGGCGTGGATTTTTTAAAGAATATTTTTTTCAAGAACCTCCACAAGGCGTGGATTTTTTAAAGAATATTTTTTTCAAGAACCTCCACAAGGCGTGGATTTTTTAAAGAATATTTTTTCAAGAACCTCCACAAGGCGTGGATTATTACAAGAATATTTTTTCAAGAACCTCCACAAGGCGTGGATTTTTTAAAGAATATTTTATGAAGGCATGGATAAACAATTAGCGAAGATTTTTGAAAACCTGTCGGAATTTTTTGAAAAATACTTTCTCGACGACACTTTTATTAGGGAATTGTATTGAATAATACTTTTGAAAGGACATTTTTAAGATGAAAATTTTTTGAAAATTTTTTTCTAAGAAAAATTTTAGTTGAGATCTTTTAGAAAATATTCTAGAAACTGTTAAGCATAAAATGTTTAGGAATATTTTTAAAGGACCCTAAAAAAAACAATTCAAGCCTCAATTTTTAATAAATATTTCTTCAGGTTTTGGCAAAATATGCACCTTTTTGTCCTGCTATCTATTTGCAAAAACTCTAGGAGTCGATTTTCACAATCCACCCAAGATACCAATTTTTTATCATTTAAAAATTTTACAATGCAACAAAAATATGCATTAAAACTTCCCAACCAAACTCCCAAAGTTTCAGGCGAGTCAATGTAGATGTGTGTGGCCTAGCGTTGTCCTGGTGGAACACCACACCTATCCTGTTGACCAATTCTGGCCCTTTCTGGTCAATTGATATATTCAAAAGGTCCAGTTGTTGACAGTAGAAATCAGAATTTAGCGTTTGGCCATATGGAAGCAACCCATAATAAACAATCCCCTTACAGTCCCACCAAATGCACAGCAGAACCTTCCTTGCCGTTAGTCCTGATTTGGCCACCGTTTGAAGTGCTTCATTGCTATTTGACCACGATCGTTTTCACACAGGGTTGTCGTATGTGATCCATTTCTCATCTCCAGTCGCCACCCGTTTAAGAAATGGGTCTATCTCATTCTGTTTGGCAAAGACTTCGCAAATGGAAATTCGATCCACCTTATTTTTTCTGTTTATTGGTGTGGCACCCAAACATCGAACTTCTTTTTGGAATCCAGCTTTGTGTAAATGGTTTAAAACAGTTTAATGGTCGATTTTTAGCTCTCGGGCGATGTTACGACTGCTTACGTGCCGGTAAACTTCGATCATTTCTCCGATTTTATCGAAATTTTCAACGACCGGCCTAATGGGTTAATTTTTCCGCAACGTAATATTATTTTAAAATACATGCGATTAGTCTAAATTTTATTTAACTTAATTAAATTTAAATTATTTCAAAATTAATTTAAGGTTTATGTCTTAAGTCTTTCGTTTCCACATAGCTTATTTATTTTTCTCCCTCTCCAAAAAAAATCCCTTTTTTTAATTCTTATTTTCGATTATATAATTGCAATTGTTTGGCCAAAAAAACTCCCACCAACCTAACAACAACTCCAACAATAACAAAGTGTGCATTGCATTCGTCTGGGCTTGATGTTGTAACAACAAAAGCATTTTAATGTTCCTATTTTTCTTTCCTTTGCCAATTTTTGTTGTTGTTGTTCTTTATTTTATTTTACATTGCAGTTTATTTTCGTTAGGTTTGCTGTTCATTTTTTATTGTGGCTTTTTGTTAGTTGGTGTTGTTGCTGTTGTTATTGTTGTCTTAATGTATTTCTCATGTGTCTCTTTTGTTGGGAAAAATATTTTCCCTAAGTCTTCTCTGGCTTGCCAAGTCTCTTCATTGGTCTCTGTTGCATTTTTTTCGCCAAAAGGCCTTCTGGAATGTGGTAAGAGTAGTTTTACGGATTTTTATTTTATTCATGCCAATGTGCGGTTGTTGTTTGCTCGGGAGAGCAAACTGTGTGATGACTGTGTGTTGAGGAGTGGGTTGGTGTGTTAGTGCCAATTTGAGTGCATTTTTAATACTTTTACAAATAAAAAATATTTTTGTTTTGTCATAAAAATATTAATTTTTTTATCGTTTTTCCTTTTGCAATTTTGCAAAAAATAAAAATATTTATTCGGATTATTGTCCGTTTGGTTGTCTCTTTTGTCATTCTTAACCAAATCATGTCAAAATGTTTGAGTTTCCTTTGTTTTTCGAAAATTTTTTTTCACAAACCAGTTAAATTTGTTAATAAAAAAAAACGTTGTGCACTCCAAATGTTTGAAAAGTAACAGTCTGTCAGTCAGACAACCAACCAACTAGAAAATATGATTTCGCTTTTTATTGGAAAAATATTCATTTGACTGGGAATTGCTGAGAAAAACACTTAAAGAAGTGCAGGTAATGTGTGCGAATGCTTAAATTAAATGCATTTTCATTTCCTAATATTATGTGAGAAAGATGTTTTATTTTCAATTTTGAAAAGTTTGGAAATTATTTCTTTATTGAGATTTTTTAATTATAGATGGGTGTATATATATATATATATAAAACTAAATATAAAAAAGGAAATTCACTTTCGTTTCACATTCAATGACAATTTTTTTATAGGAAACATGAATAGTACTGATGATTTCTTTTGAACGAAAGTGACAGTTCCACATTGTGCCCTTAAGTCACAGGGTAATTTTATAAAAAAATCAAATTACCTTACCTGACATTCGAAATGCCAGATTACAATCCTTTGATTTTATAAAATTTGGCTAAAACCTTGAAAATACTTAAAATTGATTTGAACCTTTACATGGCAGCTATAAACTAACAATTTTGGATATTGAACGAAGAGTTCTAGAGGATAGGAAACATCCTGTACTCCTCTCCTATCAACTTCTCCGATCTATGTCCTAGAGGAGTAAATATATACGCCATAAAATACAAATTTTGTAATTTTTCACACAAAAGTAATGGTCCATTTGACCCGCTATATATTGACCGATCTTTATAAAAATAGGCGTGCTTGTACTTGATGCTTGAGCCATAATTGCAGCCTCTGGAGCGACCACAAAATCAGACAAAAATAAAGTTTTTGGTCTATTTCAACCCCTAAATATTAACCGATCTTTACCAAAAATAATAGGAGTCTTCATTGGCCAGAACTCATCCTACATATAAAATTTCGTGAAGATTGGTCCATAACTGTGGCCTGTATCGTGTTAACAAAATATAATGGACAGACGGACGGACGGACACACATGTCTAGATCGACTCAGCTAGTCGAGATATGACGATCGGTATACTTAAAGGAGACCAATATTACATGGCAGCTATAAACTAACAATTTTGGATATTGAACGAAGAGTTCTAGAGGATAGGAAACATCCTGGCATAGCTAAAATCCTGAATATTATAAAAAATAATTTTTGTCTCCGACAACCAGACCTATATACATGGATTTAATAAGAACAGTAAGGAAAGTAGTAAAGTCGGACTGGGCCGACTATATGATACACTTCACCACTTTATGGGACAAATTTATGGAAAACGATTTATAGCAAAATTTATACACGCTATTCGTACGCCGCACTGCTAAAATTTTAATCTCAATCAGAAACCCGTTCAAAATACACATGGAAGCTAAGGCTGCATCTGCATGAATTTCAACACAACCTAATAACGTCATTCAAGTCTCAATTTGATCAAAATTTCGTGTTAATCGGACAACTATTAGTAGTTTGGTGCACCATTTATGTAAAATCGGAAAAATATATATAGGAACTATATTTAAATCTAAACGAATCTTCACGAAACTTAGCACAAATCATTTTAGACTCAATTGAGTACGATATGCCAAATATCGTGCCAATCGAAGAATATATAGGGCCTTTAGTGCACCATTTACATTATGCACTAAAGACTCATTTCAGTACAATATGCCAAATATCGTGCCAATCGAAGAATATGTAGGGTCTTTGGTGCACCATTTGCATTAAATCGGACGAAATTTTCACGAAACTTAGAATACATCATTCTAGACTCAATTCAGTATGTTGTACCAAATATCGTGCAAATCGTGAGATATATAGGGACTTTGGTGCACCATTTACCATATATCGGACGAAAATATATATGGGAGCTATATCTAAATCTGAACCGATTTTCATGAAACTTAACACACATCATTCTAGACTCAATTCAGTACAATATGCCAAATGTCGTGCAAATCGAAGAATATATAGGGTCCTTGGTGCACCAATTACATTAAATCTGACGAAAATATATATGGGAGTCATATCTAAATCTGAACCGATTTTCACGAATCTTAAAACACTGCATTCTACTCTTGATTCAGTACGCTGTGCAAAATTTCGTGCAAATCGAAAGATATTTAGGGTCATTGGTGCACCATTTGCCTTAAATCGGACAAAAATATATATGGGAGCTATATCTAAATCTGAACCGATTTTCACGAAACTTAGCGCACATCATTCTTGGCTTAATTCAGTACGCTGTGCAAAATTTCGTGCAAATCGAAAGACATTTTGGCACTTTGGTGCGCATTTACCTTAAATCGGACGAAAAAATATATATATGGGAGCTATATCTAAATCTGAACCCAATTTCAATAGGGCTCGTCCTTGATCTAAATGAATGAGCTGTGCCACATTTCATCCAATTCGAATTATAAATGCGACCTGTCATTTGTTTACAATTTAACATGTACAGACAAACGGACGGACGGACGGGCATGCATAAATCGACTTAGGAAGTGATTCTATGCATATTCTCAAAAGGAACTCTGTGTTTATCTCGTTTCCTTTTGTCTGTTACAAACATATGCATAAAAACATAATACCCTGTACCACAGTGTATAGAGTAACGAACGAATAACGAAAATGCCTATTTTGTGGAAACATGTACTTATACTGAAAACGTTCTGTTAATAAGTTGTTTAATCCACCAAGGTATCGGACTGTCAATTTACAGTCACTATTGTTGGAGAATGTGCCCATAAAAAGGTCCAAATATGCGTGCTATACCCAATGAAGAAACGATTTGTTAGTAGGAAGGTGAGGACTTAAAATATAAAATTAGAGAAAATTTTGATTGAGCAACATACCCAACCAAATCCCCAAATTGCCGAATAAAAAGGAGATAGAGAGATTTTCTACACAATAAGAACCCAACCCAAAATTTATCTCTAAATCGCTATCAGAGACCTTTAGACTTATCCCTAATGCAATCTAATTGCCTACCATTTGCTTGGACAAATTCTGAAGTCTGGGAGTTACGGTTATGTGGAAGCTATCCCGAAATGTATACCAATATTAATAATATTCGTTAGGAAGATTTTCTATCCAAAAAATGAGAGTTATACTAAAATTTTTTATTGGTATAGGTCCAAGTTTTGACATAGTCCCCATAAAAAGGTTTCATCTAATTTTTTGTACTTTAAAGATTTTATCCACGTTTGCACAGTGATTGTAAAGGGGCATTTGAAGTACTTGAACGGTGAATAAAATTCATTTGATGAACATTTTTGTTAAAAATATGCAACATCTTTTGACATAGATCACATCTAATGAAGGGTCCGACCCATTTTCGATATTTTAAATGTATTCATTCCAAAGTGGCTGTAATTTTACATTTCTGGTGATTAACTATACAAATATCCTGCTTAATTTCCGGTACATCGAAATTCCCAGTCCAGTAACTAGCAGACAATATACATGAAATGTTGAATACACACCCCATTGTGCTGAGTATAAATATTTCGTTCCGATCGAACATACGCTTTTCAATATCTGCAATAAATAAGACTTAGCTTCTATAGAATATATAAAAGATGACATCAAGTAATATTCAGCGGAACCAGGGGACCAAAAATTCGAAATTAAACTCCACAAAAAGTTAATGCTCCACAAATGTTAAACTCCCAGTTTGTTGTTTTTATAAAAAACAACTATTTATTAGTGGGGAATGTATGGCATTGTCCGCCGAGGGTTAAGGCAGGGAAGACTATAGTTTCGGATCTCGCCACTGATCCTCATCAGTTCCCTTAGTTTTTTGTGGGGATATTCTCCCCAGAACCTATTTATAACTTATTTACAAAAAGCCTTTCAAACCGAAATGTCTCTTGTGACAATTCGAAGTTCTTACGTTACCAGCGGTACGACCCCAATGGGAAGTTCGTTTCGTTGGCGCCTGAACTGATCTATTTCATTTAATTCTTATTAATAATTTTAATAATTTTTTTTTTCAGATTTAAAAATCAAAAATTTATCGATATATGGATCTACAAAAATGCTGGTTTAAAACGCCAAATAAACAATTAGGTAAGCGCAATTAATTAAAAACAATATTTTATAATTATTCATATAAATAATATAAAAAAAACATCCATCTCTTCGAAACACTGTGCCACATAATTGAATATTTTACCTTTACATATTAAGTATTTCAATATCGTATACAATACTGTGCTTTCCAGAAAAAAATTCAAAAAACCCGAAATAAACAAACTTCACATTAACTGTGACTTGGTAAATAAGAGTGTCAGTTAGCTGTTGGTGTTATCCTGTCACAGCGTGTGTGCAACGTTCCTCCGCTGTGTTTTTTTCTTATTTATTTAATTTTTTTTTTTGGTTCGATTTTTTTTCGTTTCGATATTTTTTTTCTCATTCGATTTTTACCTTCATTTTCACACGTATCAAGTTTGTGTTTTAAGTCTAAGGTTTCATTGCCAAAACACCAACAACAAGAACAACACCACAACCACCATCAACGACATTGCTTCTTATTTTCTGTTTTTGTTGTTGTTTTTGTTTTTTTTTTTTTTGTGGTGGTGGTGGCATCTTTAACGTTTGTGTCTTAAGTCTTTTGTTTCATTTCACACCAATTGAAATTTTGTGTTCATTTCATACAGACAATGTTGTTTCGCTAACACGCTGTGGATGACTTTGTTGTTGTTGTTGTTTTTGTAAATTTTTGCGAAATAAATAATTAAATGCAACAACTCATGTGGCGGTAAATGGGACTTGTTTTAATTTTTGAGGGAAGAGTGTGAGGCGAAGGAATTTTGAAAAATGTTCGTGAAGATGGATAATAAATGTGCAATGAAAAAAATTGAATATAAGACCTGCAGAAGTTTTTCTATGCTTAAAAGATATTCTCAGAAGACTTCCAAAATGTCGTATATCTATTCAAGAAGTCTGTTAGGACTTCTCGAAATAGATCTCTGGCAAGTCATCTCTGAAGACCTTTAAAATGTAATCTATATGATAGGCTTGTAGGCCTTTCAGACCTCTTGTCCTGCAATGGACTTCTAGAAGTGTTTCTGTATTGGGAAGAACATCTTGGAATATTTCGAAGTAGTTTAACCGGTGTTCCACTATTGAAAACCTCTGGAAGTCCTTATGTCAACAGAAGATCCATACCAGGTTTTTACAGATGTCCTTTAAAATGTCATCTTATAATGAAAGAAGTCGTATAGGTCTTCTAGACCCCTAGAAGATTTTTTTTAAACTCTATTGAGCGGGACTTCAACACTAGAAAATGTATATAAAGTCCACCATAGAAGACATCTAAGAAGTATTATTTCTATTGAAGATCTATAGAATTTATTCCTCCTACAAAGGATCTATAGAAAGCCTTCTTCCCGTAGAAAACATCTGGAGGATATCTTAGGTATAAAATACCTATAGATGGTATATATAAAAGGACTATACTTGGTATACTATATATAGAACAGCTATACAAGATATTTTGTCCATAGAAGTCCTTAAGAAGGTAATCTGCCTCTAGAAGATGATCCCTTCCATTGAAGAAATCTAGGAAGTATTTTTCCCCATAGAAAGCTATAGAAGAACTCTGGGAAGTATTTTTTCATAGAAGACCTCCAGAAGGTTTTCTGTCTAAAAAAAGGTTTCTTGAGGACCTCGGAGATTTACAGAAGACCTTTGGCATGTTCTCCGCATATAAAAGACCTCTTCAATATCTAATGTTTATCGAAGACCTTTTAAAAGAAACCTCTTAATCTCAAAAAGACCTTCTGTCTGTAGAAAATCTTTGAACGGATTTCTATTTATAGAAGTACTGTAGAAGGTATTCTCTCATCAAAATACACGTCGTAAGACGTTAATTTAGTGAAGAGCTCTGAAAGGTAGTTTGTCTGTAAAATACCTCAGGCCAGTATTTAACCTACAGAAGAGCTGTAGAAATCTTTGGGAAGAACCAGAAGGTCTGCTGTCTGTTGCAGACGACTCTGTAGATGAATTGAACGGAGTTTCTGTAAGCCATCTGAAGGGCTGGGAATCTCTGTATAGGAGTGAAAGAGCCGGGTGTCTCTGTAGACGAGCTGAAGTGCAAGAAATCTCTGTAGACAAGCTGAAAGGCAAAGAGTCTCTGTAAAAACCATGAAGGACCGTGAATTTCTGTTGACAAAATTACCTTGGTATCTACGCCGATCTCAAGCAAGACGAGCTGATGGGAGTCTCTATAGACGAGCTGAAGGGAGTCTCTATAGACGAGCAGAAGGGAGTCTCTATAGACGAGCAGAAGGGAGTCTCTATAGACGAGCAGAAGGGAGTCTCTATAGACGAGCTGAAGGGAGTCTCTATAGACGAGCTGAAGGGAGTCTCTATAGACGAGCTGAAGGGAGTCTCTATAGACGAGCTGAAGTGAGTCTCTATAGACGAGCTGAAGTGAGTCTCTATAGACGAGCTGAAGTGAGTCTCTATAGACGAGCTGAAGTGAGTCTCTATAGACGAGCTGAAGTGAGTCTCTATAGACGAGCTGAAGTGAGTCTCTATAGACGAGCTGAAGTGAGTCTCTCTAGACGAGCTGAAGTGAGTCTCTCTAGACGAGATAAAGGGAGTCTCTATAGACGAGCTGAAGTGAGTCTCTATAGACGAGCTGAAGTGAGTCTCTATAGACGAGCTGAAGTGAGTCTCTATAGACGAGCTGAAGTGAGTCTCTATAGACGAGCTGAAGCGAGTCTCTATAGACGAGCTGAAGGGAGTCTCTATAGACGAGCTGAAGGGAGTCTCTATAGACGAGCTGAAGGGAGTCTCTATAGACGAGCTGAAGGGAGTCTCTATAGACGAGCTGAAGGGAGTCTCTATAGACGAGCTGAAGGGAGTCTCTATAGACGAGCTGAAGGGAGTCTCTATAGACGAGCTGAAGTGAGTCTCTATAGACGAGCTGAAGTGAGTCTCTAGAGACGTGCTGATGTGAGTCTCTAGAGACGTGCTGATGTGAGTCTCTATAGACGAATTGAGGGGAGTCTCAATACAAAATGGTGGGAGTATCTGAAGTATATTTTTAGGCCAACTGAAGGGACACGAGCTGAAGGCCAGGGAGTCTATAGAGGGAATGAGTGCCATGGGGTCTCTATACGCTTGAAGGCCAGGCAGTATTTTTATACGAACTTATGACCAGTGGATCTTTATAGAATAGTTTTAAGGAGTAAGTCTGAAAGTCAGGAGGTCTTGGTAGATGAACTGAAGCTCAGGGAGTCTATGTAGACATGCTGAAGGGAGTCTGTATAGCTGAGCTTAAAGGAGTCTCTATAGACGAATTAAAGCTTGGAGTTGAAGCAGGGTCTTTAGCCGAGTGAGTCTCTAAAGTCGAGTTGAAGGGATTCCCTATAAATAATCTGAAGTTTTGATCTGCATACAGACCTTCCACCTTTAGAAAACCCGCCTCTGAAGCTCCGTTCTTCAATTTATTCTAAATTTCTCACACCTGATTGAACCCTCAGTGAACCAATTCAGTGATCCGCTACCTAATGCCTTTGGTCGAAACATACCTTTTTTGGGAGATCAGCTACTGGTTTCTTTAGAACCAAAAAATACACAAGCACACTTTTAACGGCAACTGATGCCAACACACAACAATAACGCCAATTGGAAATAGCAACGTATACTTGATTTCAACTCTTAACCTGACATATGTGGGTTGTTGTTGGTGACGGTTGTCTGCATATTTTCGCAGCAAAAAAAAATTAGAAAAACAAAAGCTGTAGTTGTTTCCATGTCTATACCATAGGAATGGCATATTGGCACAGAAAAACAACAACAACAACCACCATACGAAAAAAGCCAATGAGCTTAACAAGCCAACAAAAGCGGTGAACAAACAGCCTTAGAGCAAGAACTCAAGGCAACAACAACATCGAGTACGACGACTATTGGCATTAGCTTGCATTTTGATGTCGTTGCTGTTGTTGCTGTGCGGCTTTTGTGTTGTGTTGCTTTGTAAAAATGAAGTGTCAATTTCATTTAGCGCCCGTTTGCCATATTCATTCTATGTTGACTTCGTTTATGGACTTGCTGGCTGACTGAGTGGCAGTCAGTCATTCAGTCACTCACTCAACTCAGTTTCATTGTCGATGTTTAGAAAAAAATCCATTTGTTGCATTTTGGTTCATGCTTGCACTTTTTTTTTTTGCAAGCCGACTCTGGCGTCATCTGGCGTTAGCTAATTGCAAAAAATTACCTAAGTGGGCGTGTTCGCTCGTATAGGTACATATGACGTGCTTTTGATTTCAATAAAAAAAAAACTTACATGATTTTCAGTTCATTGCAAAATTAACAAAGAAAAGAAACTGAAATTCAAGGAGCCAACACAACCCCAAGTCATGTTCCATTGGGGGAGTTCAGAACAAAATGACGCCATTGGCCGTAATCATAAAGCGCCAGCATCATGATTACCAACACTTTCGATTTATTTGAAAGTCGCGTTGTGCTCGTTCGATGTTTTTTTCTTCATATATTGTTATGATGTTTATTTTTTATTATTGTTGTTCTCGAATATTGGCCTCGCGTGGGTTGTTTCATCCACTACTGTATTGTAACATACCGTTGTAGTTGATTTTTTAGATTTTATTAGAAAACATTCTTTCCGACTGCATAAATTATCTGTAGACGTAACCTTTGGTGCAATAATTCATAATTTTTAATTATAGTTTTTATTTCACATAAATCATGAGATTATAACAGATCGAATAATAGAGATTATTGGAAATCAAAACTTCCGCTGGGTCGAACTGTTTTACGCTATATCATTAGGAAAGGTCAAACTCGCCGAAGTGAGTTTCTATAAGTTGAAGGGTAGACAAGCTGAAGGTAGTCTCCATAGACGAGCTGAAGGCAGTCTCTATAGACGAGCTGAAGGGAGTCTCTTTATAGACGAGCTGAAGGGAGTCTCTTTATAGACGAGCTGAAGGGAGTCTCTTTATAGACGAGCTGAAGGGAGTCTCTTTATAGACGAGCTGAAGGGAGTCTCTCTATAGACGAGCTGAAGGGAGTCGTCTATAGACGATCTAAAACGAGTGCTTATGGAAGACCTGAAGTCCCTTCAACGACGTTGTGTTTGTAGACGAACTGAAAAGATTTAAAGGCTCGGATTCTCAAGAATATTAAAAGACCTGCTACGAAAGCACTTCTTGTCCCGATAATAGTATAGAAGCACAATGACAATGAATTGGCCATTAACTACATACTGCAGCAAAGGCAACACTTGGCTACCAAAAACGCAGAAACCCAGCAGACAGTAGCAACACGTAATGTGATGGAGAATTATCGGGAGAAAAGGAGAGAGGATAAATGTGTTTTCAGAAAAAAGAAGAAAGAACAAGAAAAATCTGAGCGTCAGCAAATCGAGATGTACAGGAGTCAGAATGAAGTCCGGAAATTTTACCAACTAGTAAAACACCAAACCGAATATTTTGGTGCAGACACATCTTCCTCCAAAGATGAAGACGGAAACCGTGTTGAGGATCTGAAAGGAGCATTTTGAAAAGCTTCTGGTATCAAATACTGACGGTAAATAAGATACCCCAGAACCAATAAGAGATGATGGTTTAGAGTGTAAGCCACCTAGCCAAGATTAGGTCATAAAATTAGTTAATCAGCCCAAGAACAATAAAGCAGCAGGAGCCGATGGGTTACCAGTCGAACTATACAAGACTGGTGATCAGATGCTGGTCAGGAGCATGCACCAGCTGTTTAGTACAATTTGGCTAGAGAAATGAATGCCCAATGATTGGAACCTCAGCATCCTGTGTCCCGTGCACACAAAAGGAGACAACTATAGAGGAATTAACCTTCATCCCATCGCATAAAAAGTGCTATCCAGTGCGCCGTGTGAACGATTGAAGCCAATGGTCAATGAGATTATTGGACCATATCAATGCAGCTTCAGACCTGGCAAATCCACCATTGACTAGATTTTCACTCTGCGCCAAATCATGGAAAAGACCCACGAAAAACACATCGACACATACCACCTATTCATCGACTATAAAGCCGTATTCGATAGCCCTATTCATTCAGAGGTGTTTAAAGCCATGTCTTCGTTCCTCATTCCTGCAAAATTAGTACGCCTATGCAGGATAACTTTAAGTGGCACAAGGTCAGCAGTTAAAGTCGGAAAGGACCTATCGGAACCCTTCAATACTGAACGAGGATTCAGACAAGGTGACAGTTTGTCATGTGATCTTTTTAACATCCTACGAGACGCAAAGGTGAACAGAAATGGCACTCTGTACACCAAACAACACATGTTACTCGCCTACACCGACGACATCGATATAATGGAGAATTGAGAAGGAGTCTGGCAGTAAACGGCGATAAGACCATGTTGATGGTATCAACGCGCAAGACGTCCAGTAGACCCGGACCAACTGTGAAACTTGAGAACTATAGCTTCGAGGTAGTTAAAGATTTTATATATCTTGATACTGCCATAAATAAAACGAATGACATCAGTTTTGAAATTCGGAGAAGCATTGTGATGGCCAACAGATGCTACTATGGTCTAAGTAAGCAGTTTAGAAACAAATTCACCTCCCGCCAGACAAAACTCACACTTTACAAGACGCTGATACTACCCGTGCTGTTATGTGGATCTGAAGCATGGGTACTTACGCAAGCAGATGAGGCAGCTCTTGGGGAGTTTGAATGAAAAAATCTCCAAAAGATCTACGGGCCGATCTACGTCGACGGCTAATATCGGCGTCGAATGAACCACGAGCTCTACAATGTATACGAGTACATCGACATAGAGAATGCCCCAGGTCAAAAGACATATAAAAGCGAGCCTACTAATGGTTCCCGTAAATGGGGAAGGCCACGAATTAAATGGAAAGACCAAGTAGAAAACAACATGTTGGAACATGGTCTTTCAAATTGGCTTATGGAACCACCGTTCTGCAACAAGCCAGCAAGGAGTATGTAGTAATTTATAAAAACCAGTGAGCGGAGCAGTATAGTCGGACGGGGCTGACCATATGATACCCTACACAACTACCACGAAAAGCACACTTTCGGCGGTTCTATATTCTGAGCCTGGGCAATATTTCGTGATATTTGCACCTTTTTTACGGATTATAGATCAACAACTCCTATTTCTAAGTCTTGCATATTTTCCAAAATGTTTTTTTCTTGAAGAGAATTTTTACGCCATACAATAAATAATTGGTCACTTTAGGTTTTGTTGATTTGACCCTCGGAAAATTGACCGATCATCATCTAAATAGCCGCTCTAAGTGTTTGGTCAGATCCCCTTCATCTTGTAAAATATAAGATGGTCTGTATATTATAATTGCCTCTAAAGCGACTAGAAAATCTGACAAAATTTAAGTTTTCGGTTCATTGCACCCCCTGAATGAAATCTCAACTTCACTGAAAACTATAAGCGTCGTCCTTGACCATAATCGGAACTTCATGTACAATTTCAAAGCGATCAGCGCGACATTTCCGTCCTCTAATGGAGTAATAGTAACCTTTACTTAATTACGTATAACTCCCGCATCGGAGTACATACAGCCATATAATTGATATAATTTGAAGGACAACAACTCATATTGGACATACTATAAACATCTCGAGGATATGTCCTTCAGGAGGAAGTATATACGTCCCAGAATAAAAATTTTGTAACTTTTCACACAAAAGTCAGGGTCCATTTGACCCGCTAAATATTGACCGATCTTTATCAAAACATGCTTATTCTTTGGCCCGATGCCCTTCTCCATGTAAAATTTCGCGATGTTCGGTCCATAATTGCGGCCTCTGGAGCGACCAGAAAACCCGATAAAAATTAAGTATATGGTCCATTTCATCTCCTAAATATTAACCGATCTTTACCAAAAACAATAGGGGTCTTCATTGGGCCGAACCCATCCTACATGCAAAATTTCGTGAAGAATGGTCTATAACTGTGGCCTGTATCGTGTTTACAAATTATAATGGACGGACGGACACACATGTCTAGATCGACTCAGCTAGTCGAGATATGACGATCGGTATACTTAAAGGTGGGTCTAGGACCAATATTTCGCGGCGTTACAAATTTTTGGGGCTGCACAACGCTATAATACCCTGACAACAGGTATAAAACCAGTGAGCGGAGCAGTATAGTCGGACGGGGCCGACCATACGATACCCTACACAACTACCACGTGACTCTAACTTTCTGCGGATATTTATTCCGAGCCTTGGCAATATTTCTTGATATTTGCACCCTCTTTTTCGATTAGAGTTCAACAGCACCACTTGCTTGCAATGACATATTTTCCGAATATTACTAATATTCAGTACTGACGCCCCTCTAATTACTTGTCCAGATTCCCTTCACCGTGTGTGGTGTTGTGATGTTCGGTTTACAATTGTGGCCTATAGATCGTCTCAAAAAAAAACAAAAAAAGTTTTCGCTCCACTTCCTCCCGAATTGTTATCTGATCATCACCGAAAATTGTAGGCGTTGTCCTTGACCATAACTGGAACCTCATGGAAAATTTCAAAGCGATCAGTGCTATATTTCCGCCCTCTAGTGTGGTTATGGGTTACTAAATAATATCTGAATACATAAGCACCTGTAAATATTTACGGGTAACTCCCACATCCGAGTACATACCACAATATAATTGGTATCAATTTAAAGGTCAACCACTCCTCTTGGATATACTATACACTTCCCGGCTCTATGTCCTTAAGGAGTAAATATATACCCCATAGAATAGAAATTTTGTCATTTTTCACACAAAAGTCAGGGTCCATTTGACCCGCTATATATTGACAAATCCTTATCAAAAAAGGCATGCTTATTCTTTGGCCCGATGCCCTTCTCCATGTAAAATTTCGCGATGTTCGGGCCATAATTGCGGCCTCTGGAGCGACCAGAAAAACCGATAATAATTAAGTATTTGGTCCATTTCATCCCCTACATATTAAACGATCTTTACCAAAAACAATAGGGGTCTTCATTGGGCCGAACCCATCCTACATGCAAAATTTCGTGAAAAATAGTCCGTAACTGTGGCCTGTATCGTGTTTACAAATTATAATGGACAGACGGACGGACACACATGTCTAGATCGACTCAGCTAGTCGAGATATGACGATCGGTATACTTAAAGGTGGGTCTAGGACCAATATTTCACGGCGTTACAAACTCTTGGGGCTGCACAAAGCTATAATACCCTGACAACATAGTTGTGTACGGTATAAAAATATCTGATCAAAGAACCAATTAAAGCGAAATGACTTTTCTAACTCCAAGTTGGTACCTATTTTATACACTGGATAATCTTTCTCCTGGGTCCTTGGCTTCCACATAAGGATCCCTGTTAACGACATCTGAATGCAAATCTCATGGTGGAGCGAATAAAATATTCTGCCAGTTCAGAATTGGTTCTATTTAAAATTTATAATAAAAATTTATCATTTGAAAATTGTTTTCATAATTTCGCTCCACCCTACTGTACAACGTTATTAACCATTTATCACCTACTTCACTCGCCTTCTGATTGACTTATGGAAAAAACTACACATATCTATTTTTAAGAAATGTGTATTTTGCACAATAAAAGTGGCGCCCAAATGACGTTAACAAAAAATTTCATATATAATTAGATATATATATATATATATATATATATAATAAGAAAAAAATGTTAACCACCAACCAAAATCATAGTGGTTTTCACAATCTACAATTTCTATGTAAATTGTAATTGGCCGCCACACAAAAACAACAACCACAACGAGACCTTGGAAACTGAGTTGTGAAAAAAGCTAAAATTGTTTAATCAAATTTATAGTTTGATATATCGTTGACTGCATAACATGCAATTACAAAAGGTCACAAATGGTTTTCGCTTTTTTTTCTCGATTTCGGAGTTTCATGCCGTTATTAATCTTAACGAAAAAAAGCCATGTAATTGATGGAAAAAATAAAATCAAGTGGTTTTTCGAGTGAAGTTGATTTTGGTATATTCCACCATTAAAAAATGGTCACGAAATTACTTTTTTTTAGATTAGTTTCGATTTAAGATATTCTGTGAATTTAATACATCATGATTAAAATATGAGAATGTATTTTTCTGATAATCAAAATTTATCACACTGATTTACAGTTATATTTTATTTAAATTTCTAGTAAAGCTAGTTCATTGTTTGTGGGTTAACTTTAAATCTTGTGATTTAATTTTTTCCACTTTTTATTGCTATTATCTTTTTTAGTACCATCATTAATATTCAAATGAATTTTGTTATTTGATCTTTTGTTTATTACTCCATAAAATTTTACAGTTACATTCCAATATATCTGTTTTAGGTGGGGGGAATTATATTCTTTAAAAAAAATATCTAGCTGAAGCGTCGATTAAAGAAAATTCCAGTGGACAGTAGAACATTTTTAAAGACGACGCTAAAAAATAAATATTTTTCAAAGGACCTCCAACGTTGGGGATTTTTTTAAAGTAAATCTTTCAAAAGATCAGCAAAGATATTGTTTTTAAATAAACTAATTCCGAAGAACCCTACTATGCATAGATTTATAAAACATATTTTCCAAATGACTAACTGAGGGGTGGATTTTTAAAAAAAAAATATTTTTCCAAAGGACCAAATTAGGCGTGGATTCATAAAAACAAATAAAAGTTCAAAAGTCGGACGAAGCCGACTATATGATACCCTTCACCACTTTGGATACATACAAGAGATGCTAATATATACAATATCCTGTAGATAGAACAGACATATAATTTTTAGAGAACCATTGAAATCAAATGGGGCGAAACTAATTGTGTGATCTACATAGATATTTGAACCAAGTAAAAAACTCAAAAAACTCAATCTATGAAAAATTGTATGTCAATCGGATTCGCTTGTGCACCATTTGTTTGAAATCGAGCAAAAATAATGTATGTTGAGCTATATGTAAATCTGGACGTAATTGAGCAACCGTGGCATATACCATTTGGAATGCTGCAGCACAGAGCGCTGTTCACAATTTTGTCTCGTGTATATGGAATAGACGTAGGCTCCTCGGTGCACCATTTACCAAAATTCGGAAAAAAATATATATGGGATTCCTATCTAAATCTGAACCGACTTTCCCAAAATGTCGTATACATTAATAAGAACCTATTTCAACACTTTGTGAAAAATTTAGTATCAATCGGACAAAACTTGGGAGTTTTGTGTAACATTTACGAAAAAAATCGGTATAGGGGAGCTTTATCTAAATCTAAACCGATTTCCACAAAACTTCGCACACATCAATCTAGAGCTAATCTAGTTCGCTGTGCAACATTTTGACTCAATCGGACAAACTTTACGAGTTTGGTGCACCATTTACCGTAAATCGGACGACACTATATATGGGAGCTATATTTAAATCTGGACCGAATTTCACAAAACTTAACACACATCATTCTAGATTCAATTCAGTATGTTGTGCCAAATTTCGTGCAAATCGAACGATATATAGGGACTTTGGTGCACCATTTACCGTAAATCGGACGAAAATATATATGGGAGCGATTTTCACAAAACTTAGCACACATCATTCTAGACTTTATTCAGTACGCTACTCCAAATTTCCTGCAAATCGAAGGATATATAGGGACATTGGTGCACTATTTACCTAAAATCGCACGAAACTATATATGGAAGCTATATCTAAATGTGATCAGATTTTTCCCAATTTCAATAGGGTTCCTCCTTGGGCCAAATAAATGAGCTGTGCCAAATTTCATCCAATTCGAATCAAAAATGCGACCTGTACTTTGTTTACAATTTAACATGGACAGGTAGACGGACAGACGGACGGACATGCATAGATCACCTTAAAAAGTAATTCTATGCATATTCTCAAAACGAACCATGGGTCTATCTCCAAATATTTTTGCCTATTACAAACATATGCACAAAGACATAATACCCTGTACCACAGTGTGATGAAGGGTATAAAAATATGTTCCAAATATGAGTTAATAAAAAATATATTTTTCCAATAGACCAATTTTCACAGGGACCAACTGATACTAGGTTTTATAAAAAAATGTCCAAATATTTTTTTGAAAAAAATATTAAAAAAGAACAAAAGATTTTGAAGGTCGAACTGAATTGTAGATTTTTAAAAATAAAAAATTTCAAAGGATTTTTAAAACATAAAATTTTATGAAAGTCGAACTAAGGCTTGGATTTTAAAATAATCGGAATGTCGAACTGAGTAGTGAATTTTTACAACCAAAATTTGCGAAGATCAAACTGTGGCATGAATTTTTTAAAACAATGGTTCCAAAGATCGAATCGATTCGCTATACTGAAACAAACACAATTTCCGAAAAATTATAAAAAACCAACTGAGGAATAACGGAAATCTCCCCAAGTAAGGTACTTTTCAGATTGCCGGTAATTCGATTTTTTTTTGATTCTACAAATCTATATTTCCGTCCTCATATTAAACCCAATTGGATATAATGTGAAATTCTTGATTCTTATTGAGCAGCAAACTTATCAATATCGGTCCATTTTATATATAGTCCTCATGTAAGGGCCCCCACACGTATTCTGATGGTTCTAGGTGCATTTTTTAACACCCTCCAGCTTCTTGGTGTGTTACAAAAAATTCCTTCCCTTCTCTGTGTGTTTATTACCTTCTTCTTCGCAGTTAGGGTCCATAATTTGCATTAATCTCCATATTATGGTCCCGCATAATTTAGGATACTTTGAAGGATAAGTAAGTAGGCATTTTGGGCATTTGATAAGTGGACATTTTGGGTTTTCAGAAGGTAAAGGACCTCTTAAGAGAACATCTTCAAAAAAAGGTTAATTTATACAAGGCTAGTATAAAGAGTTACCCCTGATCTTCGGTGTATCTTAGCCGAATGTTCCCAAAAACACTCGAATGGCCATTTTAAGATGACTAGTACCCATATTAATGACCCGACCTATTCTAGAGCGAAATTAACAACATTTTTCTACCATCCACCATAAAGTGTAGTTTGAGGCAAGTTTTTCAAGGGTAACACGTCAGTATTGGTATGTTCAATGCCCCAAAACAATTTTCCAATTTATCATGGTATAGTCAACTATATATAAGTCCCAATAGATTTTAGGCGTTTTGTCTATCCCCTGGTATGTAAAGTTCGTCCAGAAAGTTTTATACCCTACACAACTATGTTGTCAGGGTATTATAGCTTTGTGCAGCCCCAAAAGTTTGTAACGTCGCGAAATATTGGTCCTAGACCCACCTTTAAGTATACCGATCGTCATATCTCGACTAGCTGAGTCGATCTAGACATGTGTGACCGTCCGTCCGTCTGTCCATTATAATTTGTAAACACGATACAGGCCACAGTTATGGATCAATCTTTACGAATTTTTGCATGTAGGGTGGGTTCTGGCCAATGAAGACCCCTATTGTTTTTGGGAAAGATCGGTTAATATTTAGGGGATGAAATGGACCAAATACTAAATTTTTGTCAGTTTTCTGGTCGCTCCAGAGGCCGCAATAATGGCGCGAACATCGTGAAGTTTTGCATGGGGAAGGGGATCGGGCCAAAGAATAAGCATGCCTGTTTTGATAAAGATCGGTCAATACTTGGCGGGTCAAATGGACCCTGACTTTTGTGTGAAATATTACAAAATTTGTATTCTATAGCGTATATATTTACCCCTGAAGGACATAGACCCGAGAAGTTTATATTATATATTATATCCTTTAAACTAATACCAATTATATTGTTGTATGTGCTCGGATGTGGGAGTTACACCTAAATACTTAAAGGTATCTACGTATTCGTATATTATTTAGTAACCCATTATCACTCTAGAGAGCGGTGATCGCTTTGAAATGTTCCATGAGGTTCCAATTATGGTCAAGGACAACGCCTATAATTTTCAGTGATATCAGATAATAATTTTGGGATGAATTGGACCGAAAACTAATTTTCTTTTTTGTGTTATTTTCGAGTCGATCTATAGACCACAAATGAAAGCCGACCATCACAACACAACCCACGGCGAAAGGAATCTGGACAATAGCTGTACTAAATATTTGTAATATTCGGAAAATATGTCAGTGTAAGGACGAGGTGATGTTTACCTCTAATCGGACAAGAGGGTGCAAATATCAAGAAATATTGCCCAGTCTTGGAATAAACATCCGCAGAAAGTTCGATTTCCGTGGTAGTTGTGTAGGGTATCTTATGGTCGGCCCCGTCCGACTATACTGTTCCGCTCGCTGGTTTGAAGATGAAGTTTGTCTAAACCCTACTTCAATCCATTGCATTTGATTACAATTCAGATTCATATCAAATTCTCCTTTGGCAACTCAATGCATCCGCAAGTCATCCACAGATGTAATAACTCACAATCAAATTGAAATAAATCATCAAAACTAAAAATAAAATAAAAAAATTAAATAATTGAATAAAAATCTAAAAATATAAAAAATCATAAATCAAATTCGACGATTTGCATATAACCCCATTGACATAATCAAATATGAATTCAGGTCACCAATAAAACAAACCAAAAACAACAACAAAAACTTCACGTCCCATTTACAACCATCAAACCAAAACAAAGTTTGTTACCTAAGTCTTTTGTTTAGTTCTTTATTTTTTGGCAAACGCCAACGGCTAGCCATTGTTTAGTACGTTAACTAATTGATTGATTCTCGATGGGTAAAAAAAACTTCACCAGATTTATGATTTTTTAATCATTTAATAACATTTAAATGGAAATTCAATAAAATGGTGGGAGTGCAGGCAGACCCAGCCAGCCAATGAATATTTCAAGTATTGAGAATTTGAAACGAAACGAGTTGTGGCATAACGCCTTGAAGTATCGCTGGCAAAATTTTTGAATGTATTAGTCATCATCATAATGACCGTATGACATCCCAAATGGGTTTCAGGGTTTTTTTTTGTAGATTTTTGTTTTTGTTGCACTTTTATTGTTGTTTTTCTAAAGAGCAGAAGCCGTTGAAAAGGAGTTTTATTTATGTCGTCCGCGTTGTTCTGTCCCAACTGCAACCATGGGTCATAAAAACAATTAGTCATATAGCCAAATGTGCGATCATATGTTTGTCATGTGTGTGTTTTTTTAGTTGTTTTGCCCAGACACACAATTGTTTCACCCAAAAACAACCAACACTTGAGGGCTTTTCCGGTAGTCCACTAGGCTATTTATTATTCGCAAATTTTATGAAGTGTGAAATAAAGGTGAGGGTGGGCATATCCATAACAAATAAAGCCGAACAAATGTTCCATATGTTCCAATTGACACACATGGCCCAGCCAGTAGAAAAATTTAGACATTTACAGTTTTGGAATGTGATGTAAGAGAAACCAACAATAACAACAAAATAAATATGAACAGCATTTTGAAAACCACATTCCTTGAGAACAACAAATTAAATACATATTTTATTGACAAGTCGTCGTCACATCAAACGTAAGCCGTCTTTTGAGGAACCTAATCCTCATGTTTGTGAGATTTATTTCTTAGGTGACACTCCTTGGTGGTTTTTAACTTTTTTTTTAAATTTGGCCATAATTTGTTATTTATTTATGCACAAGACTCTCCTTCACAGTTAACACCCACAAGTAATTTTGAGCAATTATAAATGGCATAATATTGACTTTTAACAACTAATTATGTGAATAAATTTTAATTAAATTTTGTCCAATCTTTTTTTTAAATTTACACAAGGCAACAATGGGTGATGGAGACCAATTTGAGATTCATTTACGGATTTTGAAAACAAGATATACTATTTTAGTAAAAAAAAAACCCCGAATTTTTAATTTATTTTATTGGTATAACAGTTTTAAATAACAGTTATACTCAGCATTTCTTGCACAAATTTTTATTTTTCAGCAATATTATGTTGAAATTTGTTTAATTTCCATACAATTTTGAAAGTATAACAGTTTTAGAAATCTGTTATACTCAATGTTTCTTAATAAAATTGATATTTTCTAACAAAAACTATAAACTGTTGACCTTTCTGGCCTAATGTGAAAGATTTGACAGTGTATAACAATTTCCGAAAACTGTTATACTACGTATTTTTTGGAAAAAAAAATATTTTTAATAAAAATTGTGGATTAGATATTTTTTAATTTGGAAATATAATGAATAAAATTTGCATAAAAAATAAAAAAATGTATTTTAATAGTATAACAGTTTCATAATACCGCTATACTAAACGGTTCTTAAAACACGATCAAAACTTAAAAAGTGTATTTTGTTAAAGAAAAAAAATTAAGAGTAACAACAGAAAATATAAGCAAGGATTTTTTTCTCCAGCCTTAACTATTCCAGCCTTAGATATTTAAAAAAAAAAATATTTTTCGAAGGACAGTCGAAGCTATGGGTGGATTTTTAAAAAAATTTTTTTTTTTCAAATACTGCGAGAGCTAAAAACGTGGATTTAAAAAAAACATATTTTTCGAACTACCTTCGATGCTTTAAACTTGATTTTTTTGAAGAATATATTCCTAAATTTTTTTGAGAATATTTTCAAAGGTCTGGCAGAGCTATTCCTGAATTTTTTGAAGAAAACATTTCCCAGGTTTTTGCAGCTGTTAGCTAAGAATTTTTAAAGAAAATTTCTAAACAATACTTTTCTAAGGATTGCCAGAGATACAAACGTAGTTTGTTTAAAGAATATTTTTCGATGAATCTTCAAAGGTATAATTGTAGATTGTCTAAAGAATATTTTTAACAAAGGACCTTCTGAGGTATAAGCGTTGATTTGTAAAGAATATTTTTCGACGGACCTTCAGTGAATTTTTTAAAGTATATTTTTGAAGGACTGCGAAGGATAAAAGTGTGGATTTTTTATATAATGATTTTTTTAAGAAGCACTGCGAATATTTTTATTAGAACGTTTTTGAAGGACTGCAAAGGATGTAAGCTTGAATAACAAAATATTTTTCGAAGGACCTTCAGAAGTAAAAACGTGGATTCCTTATAGACCGTTTTTTGAAGGACTGCCAAGAATATAAGCGTGAGAATTTTATGGACTATTTTTTGAAGGACAACGAAGGATTAAAGCATGGAATTTTTATGGAATATTTTTTGTAGGACTGCGAAGGATATAAGCGAGAATTTTTCAAAGAATATTTATTCTGAAGGGCTGCCAAGGACGAACGTAGTTTCTTTAGCAATATTTTACGAAGGACCTTCAGAAGTAAAAGCGTGGATTTTTTATAGAACATTTTTCGAAGAACCTTCAGAAGTAAAAGCGTGGATTTTTTATAGAATATTTTTCGAATGACTGCCAAAGATATAATCATGACTTTTTTATAGACTATTTTTTGAAGGACTTCCAAGGATATAAGCGTGGATTTTTTACAGAATATTTTTTGAAGTACTGTCAAGGATATAAAAGTAAATTTTTTGAAGGGCTTCCAATGATTAAGCGTAGTTTTTTTAAGAATACTATTAAAAGAACTGCCAAGGATATAAGCTTGGATTGTATATAGAATATTATTTAAGGACTGGATGAAGGATATGAAACATGGATAGAATATATATTTTAAAGGACTGCGAAGGATATAAGTCTGGATTTTTGAAGGACTTCCAAAGATATGAGAGTGCCAAGGTTATAAGCCTGGATTTTGTATAGAATATTTTTTAAGGACTGCGAAGAATATAAACATGAATCTTTCAAAGAAAATTTTTTTAAAGGACTGCAAAGGATATTAGTCTTGATCTTTTAAAGAATATTTTTGAAGGACTGTCAAGGATATAGGAGTGAATTTTTTTAGGGCTTTCAATGGTGTAAGCGTGGATTTTTTAAAGAGTATATTTTGAAGGACTGCAAAGGATATAAGTGTGGATTTTTGTATTGAATATTTTGGAAGGCCGGCAAACAATATAATAGTAATTTTTAAAATAAAATTTTTGAAGACATTGAAGGATATAAACCTGACTTTTTTATAGAATATTTCCTGAAGGACTATCATAGGATGTTAGTACATTGAAAACATGTTACGGTACGTCCTCATTTTCGAAATTTTAAATCACATATTCCAAATGAAGTGGCTGATGTTTGACATTGCAGGTTTTCAGAGGATAAAATAACTTTGCCATAAAACCCTTTACCTGTACTGACAGTTTTCTACTGGAGGTGTTTTGCAAGGTCCCACCTTTTAGGTTTTCAGAGGAACCTCCTGGCTGATCTCGCCCATTTTAGATGTGTTTAGATGTATTTTGCAAGAGGCATGCATATAATTTTGTCCTTCGACTTCTCAAAGGATAACAACTTCCTAACACAAAATACGCACTTCAGCACTGCTAAATTTTGATCAAACACATTCTGTAGACTGTACAATAAGGATCTTCTCTATTACTTGGGCTATCTTGCTATTACTGGTATCAACTTACATTCATTCAGTTAAAATATTTTTTTTTTAGAAAATACAACTTTAGTATGTACCTAAATGTTAAATTTACGAAGAAAATCGAATTTTTGGTACAGTTATAACAGGTAACAGTTGTATAACAGTTTCAAAAACCTCTATATAAGCAAACAATTAATATAGTTTACTCCGAATCTATATAAAATGAAAAAAATTGACGTATTTAATCAATTTTTCTTGAGTATAACAGTTTTCCAAAACTGTTATACAGGTGGAATTTTACGTATTTCAATTTGAATTTTATTAAAATTGATACAATTACATAAATTTTCTTTGATTTTTGTAAGTATAACAGTTATACGAAACTGTTATACAAATGAAATTTTTTGTTTTCTCGATATAAATCTAAATGAAATGATTTAAAATTCAAATAAATAACCATTCTGCTTGAGTATAACAGTTTCAAAACATGTGAAATACCAATTCCAAGTGAAATAAGTTTAACTATTGTGTTATTTCACCATAAAATTTTATTTATATTCATAAAATATTTATTCCACATTGTTGCACCTTTAAAGTTGTAGACCAGTGTTCTCCATTACACAATTCTCTCTCACAGTTTTATGTGTGCAGAGTTAAAACTTAAATTGCAATTTAATTGCCTTTTTTTAAATGTAAATAAATGCTTTAAGTGAGAAATGAGAAAATTTCAAAAAAGCTCCAGACCATGACAAATCCTGAATGGACATATTAAGACAGATGATACAGAAGTATATTAGGGTACCACAGCACAGAAAATTATTCAAAGACTTTGGAAATTATTTTTTTTTAATTTAAAAAAATTGCCTAAGAATCCACCCTAATATTCTTATGTTAACACATTTTTCTCTATTTCAAATTCTTTAAAATGAAACTTTGAAATAAGCGCCCAACTTTTCAAAAAAAAAAAACCCCCCAAACACATGTAATAGTTTAACAAACAACATTTTGAAGTACACAACATACGCTTTGATTTGTTTGAAGTTTAACAACAAAAACAACAACAAATATTTGTTGTTATTTCCGAACCATTAACATTTTGTGGTTTTACATTCGATATGTGATTTTTTCGTATTTATTTATTTATTTTTTTCTGGTCGTTTTGAAATTTGCAACAAGAACATGTAGTTGTATGTAACTATCGAAACATTTGAAGCAAAAGGTTGCAAAGGGGTTGTTGACAACATAAGCTTACAACATCGATTGCTTTGCCGTTTGGTGGCATAATTATATGACTTGGTTGACAAGTTAGCAGCAATTAAAACAAAAACAATAACAACAAAATCGAAACCCAAAACCAAAAATCAAGAAAATTGAAAATACATTTACAATTTACGAGTTAACATTTTCAGTTAACCTCTCTCTCGGCAAAAGGTGAATAATATATCAAAAAATGATATACCAATGTTTTGCTGTTCTCGTTTGCTGGGGGGTTAAAACGGGTTATCACCATAATTGACAAGTAAAATCTAATTCGCACACATAGTATTTAAATGGAGGTTAAATGAATGTTTTTGAAAATAAATTAAAAAAATATATATAATAGGACAGGGGTAATACAAAAAACCACTGAGCGGAGCAGTATAGTCGGACGGGGTCGACCATAAGATACCCTACACAACTACCACGGAAATCGAACTTTCTGTGGATGTTTATCCCGAGCCTGGGCAATATTTCTTGATATTTGCACCCTCTTGTCCGATTAGAGGTAAACAGCACCTCTTCCTTACACTGACAAATTTTCCGAATATTACGAGTATTTAGTACATCTATTGTCCAGATTCCTTTCACCGTGGGTTGTGTTGTGATGTTCGGCTTTCATTTCTGGTCTATAGATCGACTCGAAAATAACACAAAAAAATTAGTTCCACTTCATCCCAAAATTATTATCTGATCATCACTGAAAATTATAGGCGTTGTCCTTGACCATAACTGGAACTTCATGGAACATTTCAAATCGATTAGCGCTATAGTTCTGCTCTCTAAAGTCATAATGGGTTACAATATAATACACGCAACGGAGATACCTGTAAATATTTAGGTATAACTCCCACATCCGAGCACATACAACAATATAATTGGTATCAATTTAAAGGTCAACCACTCTTCTTGGATATATTATAAACTTTTCGGGGCTATGTCCTTCATGGGTCAATATATACGCTATAGAATACAAATTTTGTCATTTTTCACACAAAAGTAGGGGCCCATTTAACCCGCTAAATGTTGACCGAATTTTATCAAAACAGGCATGCTTATTCTTTGGCCCGATCCCCTCCTCCTTGCAAAATTTCACGATGTTCGGGCCATTATTGCGGCCTCTGAAGCGACCAGAAAAACCGACAAAAATTTAGTATTTGGTCCATTTCATCCCCATAAGAACCCATCCTACATGCAAAATTTCGTGAAGATAACTGTGGTCTGTATCGTGTTTACAAATTATAATGGACAGACGGACGGACGAACACACAAGTCTAGATCGACTCAACTAGTCGAGATATGACGATCGGTATACTTAAAGGTGGGTCTAGGACCAATATTTCGCGACGTTACAAACTTTTGGGGCTGCACAAAGCTATATATATATATATCTAAATCTGAACTGATTTTCACGAAACTTAGCACACATCATTCTAGGCTTAATTCATTACCCTGTGCCAAATTTCGTGCAAATCAAAAAATATATAAGGACATTGGTACACCATTTACCCCAAATCGGACGAAACTATATATGGGAGCTATATCTAAATCTCAACCGATTTTCACGAAACTTTGCACACATCATTCCAGGTTTAATTCATTACGCTGTTCCAAATTTCGTGCAAATCGAATGATTTTCAGGCACTTTGGTGCACCATTTACCTAAAATCGGACGAAAATATATATGGGAGCTATATCTAAATCTAAACCGATTTTCACGAAACTTAGCACACATCATTCTAGACTTAATCGAGTACGCTGTGCCAAAATTCGTGAAAATCTAAAAACTTGCAGGGACTTTGGTGCACCATTTACATAAAATCGGACGAAAATATATATGGGAGCTATATCTAAATCTAAACCGAGTAAATCTAATCGAGTACGCTGTTCCAAATTTCGTGCAAATCGAAAGATAAATAGAGACTTTGATGCACTATTTACCCTAAATCGGAAGAAAATATATATGGGATATATGGGAGCTATATCGAAATCTGAACTGATTTTCACGAAACTTAACACACATTATTCTAGACCTTATTCAGTACGCTATGCCAAAATTCGTGCAAATTGAATGATATATAGGTACTTTGGTGCACCATTTACCTTAAATCGGAAGAAAATATATATGGGATATATATCTAAATCTGAAACTTAGCACACATCATTCTAGGCTTAATTCATTACCCTGTGCCAAATTTCATGAAAATCGAAAGATATATAGGGACTTTGATGCAATATTTACCTTAAATCGGATGAAAATATATATGGGAGCTATATCTAAATCTAAACCGATTTTTACGAAACTTAGCACACTTCATTCTAGGCTTAATTCAGTACGCTATGCCAAATTTCGTGCAAATCGAAAGATATATAGGGACATTGGTATACCATTTACCCTAAATCGTACGAAAATATATATCGGAGCTATATCTAAATCTGAACCGATTTTCACGAAATATTGCACACGTCATTCTAGGCATAATTCAGTACGCTGTGAAAAATTTCGTGCAAATCGAAAGATAAATAGGGACTTTGGTACACCATTTATTCTAAATCGGACGAAACTATATATGGGTGCTATATCGTAATCTGAACCGATTTTTCCCAATTTCAGTAGGGTTTGTCCATGGGTCAAATAAATGAGCTGTGCCAAAGTTCATCCAAGACGGACGGACATGCATAAATCGACCTAGAAAGTGATTCTATGCATATTCTCAAAGGGAATCGTGTGTCTATCTCGTTTCCTTTAGCCTGTTACAAACATATGTACAAAGACATAATATACAGTACCACAGTATGGTGAAGGGTATAAAAAATATTTTTCAAGGGCTATACAATACGCCTAATTACGGTACCTCCTTTTTTTGTGAGGGGGGTGGGTTCTTAATGGGTGCCGAAATTATAATTTTTTTGTCATATAACGTTACCCATAATTTTCGGTACTTGGAGGATTTCAAACATGTTTTACTACTGTCATGCGTCATGTTCGATATGTTCAAGGTCCATAGTAATTGGAATCGTAATGCGATTCTATGACATAATAAAGCAATTTCCATACTCTTAAATGAATTCCTATAGCCAATCAAAAATACGATTAACTGCAAGCATAAATAAGCTATAAATAATCACCAACAATATCGATCGATGTTACAAATATCTAATTAATTTCTTATCGCACAAAAAAATCTAATCAAATTAGTTTAAGAAAAAAAAAACAACAAACACACAGACAGCAGATTGTAAATTTCTAATAAGAAAATCATTAACCTGAAATTAAATTAAAATAGACGTGGGATTTTCAACTCCATGTGGGGTATAAACGGCTGTTTGGAATGCTGGCAGTGATGATGGTGGTGGTGATGATGGTGGTGTTGTTGTTATTGTCTTATCCAAAATATTTAACATAAATTAAACGATAACATCAAAATAACACCAACTACATAATATATGCACAGAGAGAGAGAGAGAGAGATAGAGAAAATTTATGCGGGAGATGGTCCATAGACATTTGTCATTTGACATCATTTTGAATGGCTGGATTTTAAGAGTGTCTATGTGTGCCTATTGTTGATCATTAATATTAACACAATTTGTAAATGGCAAAAAACGCCAAAAATAAAATCTAATTTACATTACAATAGCCCAAACAAAACAATAGAGAATATGCTTCGAAACGGGGCTTTTAGAGTAGTGTTTGGGAAAGTTATTTTTACAAGTTTAGCATGACAGTTGTTTATGGAGTTAAACACCAGAAAACCCCAAAATAAATATTTACTTTTGTTTCAAACTATTGGCAAGTGTCTATTAAGTTCAGCTTAAAACAAAAATAGGCATATTTTAGTTTTTTTTTTAATATTTCAAATTAGTTTTGGGGGGATTAAGAAAATTTCAACAAGACAACACCACAACAGTGGGCAATTCTTTATGTCCATAACAAGGCGCCTTAGTCATGTCTGGTTCAAATAGTTGTATGTGTGGTTCACAAGCTATTTCAATGTTTCATATATATATATATATATATATAAATATATGTGATGGGTACAAAAAGCAAACCCCCTGAACCATTTAGCTAATAATGATTTATTGTTATTTTATGCGAAGTTTTCTTTGTTTGGTTTTTAGCATTGCTGTGCTAAAAATTTTTTTTTTTTTTTTTTGTATACCTTGTTATGTGAATTATATTATTATTTATGATCTTTAATGCTGTCATAATTCAGACATATTTAGAAAATTATATATACATATGTAAATACAGTGAGACCTCCCAGAAATAAAAACAAACATACTCACCTTCACCAAACTTCATTATATGCCTGAAAAATGTTTCTTAAATAATTCAAGGTGGTTGCAGTCTCTAAAGAAATTAAGTAAACGGTGCATAATGTTGTTCTTCAAAAAAAAATTAATAATCTATACTTTTTCGGTATTCTGTAGACCTTAACCGTATTTTCCAACCGAAGAGCTTCTAATTTGACATTTGGGTTTGTTGAAGGGTGAAAATAGCTTGTAAAAATTTGACGATATAGATCTTTTTTCCGACGTAACCCCACAAGAAATATCCCGCTGATTGTTGGTAGCTTGAATGGCATTTCAGGTTTTTGTTGCAGCAAAACCATTTTTTAAAAAACATGTTGGGCCATCTTTTGACATCGTACCCAATGTAGGGAAGGAACCGAACCAGCTTCAAATCCAAAGTGAATGTAATTTGGTATTCCGGTTTGCTGTTGAATAAAAAAAACCTTTCCAGAAAATGCCCGTATTTTAACAGTTTTCTTTCTTTCTTGAAAATATATTTTTCTTCCTTTCAAATATATTTTATAAAGAATCCAGGCCTTGGATGGTCCTTGTTATTTTATACCCTTCACCACACTGTGGTACAGGGTATTTGTGCATATGTTTGTCGATTTATGCATGCCCGTCCGTCCGTCTGTGGGTGTTAAATTCATAATGCGATTTCGATGAAATTTGGTACAGCTCATTTGTTTGGTCCAAGGACAAACCCTATTAATATTGGGAAAAATCGGTTAAGATTTAGATATAGCTCCCATATATATTTTCGTCCGATTTTACGTAAATGGTGCACCAATGTCCCTATATATCATTCGATTTGCACGAAATTTGGAATAGCGTACTGAATTAAGTCTAGAATGATGTGTGCTAAGTTTCGTGAAAATCGGGTCAGATTTAGAAATATCTCCCATATATATTGTCGTCTGATTTTATTTAAATAGTACACCAAAGCCGATATATATCCTTCGATTTGCACGAAATATGGCATAACGTACTGAACTAAGTCTAGA
>NW_026883515.1:0-47651 GCF_032173495.1 Musca vetustissima
TAGAAAATTGTATCGATAACAAAATTTTCTTTAGAAAATTGTATCGATAACAAGATGTTCTATAGAAAATTGTATCGATAACAAAATTTTCTATAGAAAATTGTATCGATAACAAAATTTTCTATAGAAAATTGTATCGATAACAACGTGTTCTATAAAATATTGTATCAGTAACAAAGTTTTCTATAAAAAATAATATCGATAAACATAATTTGTATAGAACATTGTGTCGATAAAAATCTGAGGATAATTGTATCGATAAAAGATCTTCTTTTGAGAATAATAACAAAATTTTCTTTAGAAAATTGTATCGATAACAATGATTTTTACAGCAAATAGTATCGATAACAAAATTTTCCATAAAAAATAGTGTCGATAACAAATTTTACTATAGAAAATTGTATCGATAATGCAATTTTCTATAGAAAACAAAGTTTTCTATAGGATATTTTATGGATAACCAAATTTTTATATAGAAAATTATATTGATAATAAAATTTTGTAGGGAAATAATATCGATTACAATATTTTCTATAGAAAAAAAAAAACTATATAACTATATATATTTTCTATAAAAATATCGATTACGAAATTTTCAATATAAAATTATATCGCTAATAATTTTTTCTATTGAAAATTATATCGCCAATAAATAATTGTTTTAAAAATATATCGATAACAAAATAAATAATTCTTTTAAAAATATATCGATACCAAAATTAGTATATTGATAAAATAATTTTCTATGGAAAACAAATTATTCTGTAGAAAAAATTTTCTATAGAAATTTTGTATCGATGAATAGTTTTACTACGAAAAAATCCTCTCGGCAGCAAAATTTAAAAAATTATGACGTTAGTCGTTTTAATTTTTTATTTTTTCAAATCGAAAAACAAATTTTGTTTGCATTGTTTTTGTTGTTATTTTCGGACACCCTGACACTTTTCGTTCATTATTTATATGCAGTGTCGTGATGTTTTTTGTTTGTTTGTGTTTTTTTTTCTATTCTATGTTTTTGTTATCGTTTTGCCTCACCCCTTGGTGGCACTGCCTAACTAACCCACAAGCTTGGCAAATGCATCTAATCTTGATCAATGCCAGGTGCGTTTAATGCACTGTGCGGCTGGCAACCCTGAACTCGCGTTGCCAAGTCAACAACGATGTGTTGTAGTTTGTTGCACAAAGTAATGCAAATCGTCAGCAGCATAGCAGAGAAAAACGAATAATGAAACGGCAGCTAGTAGCGACACATTCGGAGGTAGATAGGTAGGTAGGTTGGTTGGTAGCAACAAACTACAAATAATTTTTTGTGTTTATGAAAATTATATGTTTCGGAAAACTTCGAAAAAAAATGAAGGCCGAAACCGGAGCTTTGTTACAAATCACCATTGGCCATAAGATTGGATGGAGGCGGTTTTCTATTGTTGTCGTTTACTAAATCAGATTAGTGGCCAGAATTAAGATTTAAAAGCAGGGAGTTAAACATAACATTGATGACCTTTGACCTAGTGTCACTTTATTCACAGTGAATTCAAAGCTCATTTGATTGGAATCTATGCTTTTTAATAGACTTAACTAAAAATCAAAATTGTTAAATACCTTGGAATTTTTATGCATTCGAAATCAGTTTAAGGTCAACCATTTCCCTTTCCGCTGTGTTTCATAATTTATCGAAATATTTCGATAGTTTTAATTTGAAACAGAATGCATTTCAAGCACAACATAAATATATGATTTTCTCCATAAAAAAGCTAAAAATAAAGAAAACTCACACACTCACATATGCACATTTCTCTCGTTTTCCGATCACGATGTCATGTTTTTCTTAGAAACCGTTAATAAATTTGTCAATTTTATGGCCACAATGACCCAAAACAGACATCACCACCATCTGCTTTTCATTTCAGCACCCTCCAGGAATTTCCATTTGTCTGTTGTAGATGGGCTGATGTGGGTGGTTGGCTGGGTGAGTGCCATGTAAATTGTCAGCAGGCAATCTTATAATTTTCCATAATTGACATGACATGGAGGAGTCGTCCATCGTCCATCTAATGGAGATAATGGAATTCTTGGCATAGTCAAAAACTTTACATCCAAAATAGACTCTATTCGAAACATATGTTATCGATATAATTTAATACAGTTTTCCAATTTGGTTGCCGTTGCAATTTTCTATAGAAAATTTTGTTATTGGTACAATTTTCTATAGAAAATTTTGTTATCAATACAATTTTCTATAGAAAATTTTGTTATCAATACAATTTTCTATAGAAAATTTTGTTGTCAGTACAATTTTCTATAGAAAATTTTGTTATCAATACAATTTTCTATAGAAAATTTTGTTATCAATACAATTTTCTATAGAAAATTTTGTTGTCGAGTAGCATTTTCTATAGAAAATTGTGCTATCGATACTATTTTCCATCGAAAATTATGTTATCGATACCATTTTCTATAGAAAATTTTATTATCGATACAATTTTCTATAGAAAATTTTGTTATCAATACAATTTTCTATAGAAAATTTTGTTATCAATACAATTTTCTATAGAAAATTTTGTTATCAATACAATTTTCTATAGAAAATTTTGTTATCAATACAATTTTCTATAGAAAATTTTGTTATCGATAACATTTTATATGGACAATGTTGTTATCGATAGCATTTTCTATAGAAAATTTTGTTATCGATACAATTTTTCTATAGAAAATTTTGTTATCGATACAATTTTCTATAGAAAGTTTTGTTATCGATACAATTTTCGATAGAAAATTTTGTTATCGATACAATTTTCGATAGAAAATTTTGTTATCGATACAATTTTCTATAGAAAATTTTGTTATCGATACAATTTTCTATAGAAAATTTTGTTATCGATACAATTTTCTATAGAAAATTTTGTTATCGATAGAACTTTCTATAGAAAATTTTTTTATCGATACAATTATCTATAGAAAATTTTGTTATCGATACAATTTTCTATAGAAAATTTTTTTATCGATACAATTATCTATGGAAAATTTTGTTATCGATAAAATATCTTTACAAAAAAATGTTATTATCGATGCAATTGTCTAAAGAAAATTTTGTTATCGATATAATTTTCAATAGAAAATATTGTTATCGATATAATTGTCTACAGAAAATTTATTTATCGATAAACTTTTCAGTATAAAATTTTGTTATCGTTGCTATTTTCAATAGAAAATGTTGTTGTTATCGTTTCTATTTTCTTTAGAATATTTTGTAAACAAAACAAATTTAAATAGAAAATTGTGAAATAGATATAAAATTCCATAAAAAATGTTGTTATCGATACTCTTCAAAATTTGTAGGTCACGTTTCATCTTAAAATAAATCACCATATTTCCATAAAAAAATTTTACTGCTGCTCCCTGCTGTTTGTTGTTGTTTGTTTATTTCATTTATCGTTGTTGTTGTTCTTTGAAAACTAGAACAAAAATAAATTTTCAAGTTCTTGGCAATATTGAAAATAATAAATCTATGCTAAGGTAACAGACAAATAAATACCGCCCAAACTAATGCAGCAGCATATAGCCCGTCCCAGATCTTGCACTCAAAAATGCAGCTGTGGAAATTTTCCAGGGGGTTTTACATGTCTTTCGCCCTCTTGTTTTGCCCTCTAATGGAGGGGAGCCACAGCACTGAATTTATGTTTGGAAACATTGAAATTCGTCCATCAATGGCTAGAGAATTTTCAAAAATTAACTTAAAACCGAAAGCAACAACAGCTAAATGTGTTCTATGTCAGAACACCCGAACTGATAATATTTGTGTTGCTGCTGCCGTTGTTGTTGGTGTTGCTGCCGTTCGTCAGATGTGTGCAAGTGTTTGATGCTTCAAAAGAAATGACAAATTTGACCCAGAAAAAAATTTCAATGTTTATATATATGTATGTTGGTCTGTCTGTCCGTCCAACCGCCCGGCAATGCGTCTATTTGTTTCTAGTGTGTTTTTGGTTATCACAATGGCCGCGGCCATATGGTTTCAATTTTTTTTTCAGCTACATAATAGAGAATAGAGTCCAGAAGTGCATAGATATGTTTGTTTGGTGCGTTATGAAAGGGGTTGGGTAGGAAGGGGGCCTTCATATAAGGCCCCCTCTATTAACCAATAATAATTTGGGACCGATAAATAAGAAAGTTTCGAAAGAAGATTCTACAGAAAACTTTATTATCGATGTAATTTTCTATAGGAAATTTGTTATCGATAAAATTTTCGATAGAAAAATTCTGTAATCGATACAATTTCCTATAGAAAATTTTGCTATCGATAAAATTTTCTAATGAAAATTCTGTTATCGACACAATTTTCTATCGAAAATGTTGTTATCGACACAATTTTCTGTAGAAAATGTTGTTATCGACACAATTTTCTATCGAAAAAGTTGTTATCGACACAATTTTCTGTAGAAAATGTTGTTATCGATATTTTTTGTTATAGGAAATATTGTTATCGATATAATTTTTATATAAAATTTTGCTATCGATATAATTTTGTATATAAAATTTTGTTATCGATATAATTTTCTTAGAAACTTTTGTTATCGATAAAATTTTCTATACAAAATTTTATTATCGATATAATTTCCTATAGAAAATTTTGCTATCGATATCATTTTTATAGAAAACTTTGTTATCGATATCATTTTCTATAGAAAACTTTGTTATCGACATCATTTTCTATAAAAAATTTTGTTATCGATATCATCTTCTATAGAAAACTTTGTTATCGATATCATTTTCTATAGAAAATGTTGTTGTCGATATAATTTTCTATAGAAAATTTTGTTATCGATATAATTTTCTATAGAAAATTTTGTTATCGATATAATTTTCTATAGAAAATTTTGTTATCGATATAATTTTCTATAGAAAATTTTGTTATCGTTACAATTATTTATAGAAAATTTTGTTATCGATATCATTTTTTATAGAAAATCTTGTTATCGATATAATTTTCTATAGAAAATTTTGTTATCGGTATAATAGTCTATAGTAAATTTTGTTATCGATATAATTTTCTACAGAAAATTTTGTTATCGATTTAATTTTCTATAGAAAACTTTGTTATCGATATAATTTTCTATACAAAATTCAGCTATGGGTATTATTTTCTATAGAAAATGTTGTTATCGATATAATTTTCTATAGAAAATTTTGTTATCGACATAATTTTCTATAGAAAACTTTGTTATCGATATAATTTTCTATAAAAAATTTTGCTATGGATATAATTTTCTATAAAAAAATTTGTTATCGATATAATTTTTTATAGAAAACTTTGTTATCCATATAAATGTTGTTATCGATATAAATTTCTATAGAAAATGTTGTTATCGATATAATTTTCTGTAGGAAATGTTGTTGTCGATAGAAAATATTGTTATCGATCAATTTCATGCGATAGAAAATCATCTTCAAAAAATATTGATTTTAAGGCCCAATAAAGGCCTTCAATATACCTCTGTCAGTTTTGTGTTGAAATATGTGTTTTCACCGCCGACAAACACTTTTATGTAAATGTTTTACGTTTTTTCTTATTCATCTTCCTCTTCGATAAACATAAATATCGTGCATTGTTTTATTAACTCTTTCCCTGGAGTTTCTATTACATTTTTTATTTGATGTGTTTGTTTTGTGTTTCAAGATCCCAAACCTAAATACTTTCTGATATGAAAGTATCCAAGATCTCGAAACATTGAAAAAAAACATACTTCTGGTCTTTCACTTGGGCTTATCGTCACTCACATAAAAACCAACAAAAAAAAAAACTATTGCATTTACGTTAAGCTCTCATTGCGTTGCGTTCCTTCTCCCCCTCTAAACTAAACAGCTGGTATTATTATCTTAACATCGGGAGGAAAATAAGTCAATATTAGTTTAAAATAAACAAAAACAACACAAAAAAGTAAAAAAAGGCTGAAAAAAAACGTGTAGACGACTGTTTAAAATTGACCCAGAAAACTTTGTTTATTTGTTTTTAGATTTTTTTAATTTTTTAGTTTTTTCTTTTATTTTTCTGATAAGCAAATGCTGAAAACTATTTTCTGTTCTATTCTGCTTTTTTGTGTTTTGTTTGCATTGTCATAATTTATTACTGCCATGACGCTGTCACTGCCCTGAGCCTGAGGGGGGGGGGTAGTTATTAGGTTTTATTATCACATTAGAATGAGTTGTGCGTAACTTAGTGGACTACTTGGGTAGGTATGGATGTATGGATGTATGTGTGTGAGTGTGTCAGTAAGTGCATTCAAAGTTAGGGGCAATTGCAAGGCAACTTTAAGACAATCTAATTATGTGCGGGCTTTTATAAATGGGAATGGGAGAATTTTCGGGAAGTTTTTTTATTTTCTGTAGAAAAAAATAATTTTCTCTAGGAAACTTCGTTATCGATATACTTTTCCATGGAAATTATTATTAACGATATAAGTTTCCATAGAAAATTTTGTTAAAGATATGATTTTCTATTACAAATTTTGTAATCGATATAATTGAAAAAAAATGTTATCGATATAATTTTATATATAACATTTTGTTATCGATATATTATTTTTTTAAATTTTGTTATGAATATAATTTTCTATAGAAAATGTTATTATAGATATTGTTTATAGAAGATGTTGTTATCGATATAATTTTCTGCAGAAAATTTTATTATCGATATAATTTCCTACAGACAATTTTATTATCAATATAATTTGTTACATAAAATTTGTTACGCTATAATTGTCTATAGAAAAAATCGACATAATCGATATAATGAAATTTTGCGACAATAACAACAAAAATAATAATAAAATTTTCAATAAAAAGTTTTGTTATCGATATAATCTTTTTTTGCAAATATTGATATCGATATAACTTTCTAACGAAAATGCTGTTATCGATATAATTTTCTAAAGATTATTTTGTTATCGATATAATTTTCTACAGAAAATTTTGTTATCGATTTATATAATTTTCTATCGAAAATATTGTTACCGATATAACTTTCTATACAAAATATTGTCATCGATACAATTTTCTACAGATCATTTTGTTTTCGATATAATTTTCTGGGGAACATATTGTTGTCGATATAATTTCCTATAAAAATACTGTTATTTATAAAATTGTACATTAATGATGTTGTTATCGATTGAATTTTTTGCAAATATTGTTATCTTTTTTTGCAAATATTGATATCGATATAACTTTCTAACGAAAATCCTGTTATCGATAAAATTTTCTAAAGATCATTTTGTTATCGATATAATTTTCTAAAGAAAATTTTGTTATCGATTTATATAATTTTCTATCGAAAATGTTGTTATCGATATAACTTTCTATACAAAATATTGTAATCGATACAATTTTCTGCAGATCATTTTGTTTTCGATATAATTTTCTAGGGAACATATCGTTATCGATATAATTGCCTATAAATATACTGTTATTGATAAAATTTTCCATTAATGATGTCGTTATCGATTGAATTTTCTGTAGACAGTTTTGTTATCGATATACTTTTCCGTAAAAAATATTATTATCGATATCATATTCTATTGGAAATTTTGTTATCAATATAATTTTCTATATAAAATTTTGTAATCGATGCAGTTTTTTCTAGGAAACTTTGTTATCGATATACACATTATTATTGCCGGCTTTGTTTTCTATAGAAAATTTTGAAATCGATATATCTTATACTACATTTTGTTATCGATAATTTGATTATAAAAAATTTTGTTATCGATAATTTTGATCGATTGAATTTTCTCTAGAACATTTTATTGTTGCTGTAATTTGTTATCGAAAATTTGCTGGCGATATAATGTTCTACGCAAAATTTTGTTATCGGTATAATTTTCTATCCAAAAAAATTTTATCGATATTTTTGTATAGAAAATTCTTTTATCGATATAAAAAAAGAAAACAAACATAATTTTATCGATACAATTTTCTGCACAAATTTTTTTTTATCGATACAATTTCCCATAGGAAATACAAAATTTGTTTGTAAAACATGTGATTTATTTATTTATTTATTTTTTTTTTTTTTGAAAAATTTGTTATCGATAACATTTTTTGTAGAAATATTTGTTGTCGATAAAATTTTTTATACAAAAAAAATTGTTAACTGCAATATTTTTATATAACATTTTGTTATCGATATCATTTCTATAAAAAAAATTTATATTTGTTATCGTTTTATTTTTCTATAGAAAATGCCGTTATCGATATAATTTTCTACATAATATTTTGTTGTCTATACATTTTCTGTAAATAATTTTGTTAACTATGCATTTTTCTGTTGACACTTTAGTTATCATTACAATTTGCTAAAGAAAACCCAGTTATCGAAATAATTGTCTTTAGAATTTAGTTTTTTTTTTTTTTTTTGATAAATTGTCATTAGAATTTTGTACCTTTTCCTATTATCTCCTCCTCCCCTGGATCTATGAGTGTTCTTGCCTTTATTGATCATACGATACGTATGATTAATATTCCAATTCCGGCAGCTAAGACTTAGCTAAGAAACAACTTAACGTAATTACACTAAGCTGAAATAAGACTTGTCCATTACTTTCCCTTTTTTACAGTTATCTGACAAATCACTTCGCAAGCGCTGAGTTAGCCTTTCATTGGAAATTCCACACAGATCTGACATTGACATTGCTAAACTAGCAACACAACCACCCCTGACACCTCCTTAGTAGACATTTTTTCATTTCCATTCGAAATGTATTTTTTTTTTTCTTCATTCCCATTAAACCCAACCTTTGTCTCGTTATATCGCACCAACGTAAAAATTCTAAAACTGTCGCGTCGTCTAGCATCGTTGGTCGCTGGTGGGAGAGGTGACAGCATCATTACCACAATTAAAACTGTTTAGTATGCAAATGTTTTTTTTTTGCATTTTTTGCTCTTTTGAGATTTGAACTTCAATTGGTGATTGAAATTTGCAATTAATTGCAGCGGGGATATCTGTTACTATTTTACATTATATTACAGCCGTTGTTATTATTTTTGTTGTTGTAAAAAATAAATAAAATAACAGTATTGTTGTATGGCTGAGAATGGAGACAAAAACCTGTCACATTAGTTACTGTCTGGGCAAAGTGATTTTTACATGACTGAGAAAATACACTCGAAGAAAAAAATAGTAATTTATATGGGAACCAGTAAGTGAATGGAAGAGACGAAGAGAGAAGTCAACAAGTACTATGGACTAGATATTGAAAATAAAAATTACTTAATGATAAAGTTGAAGAATAGACAACAGAGACTTTGGAAAAATATTCCTTGTGGATCGAAAAAGGCCATACCGAACAGAAATTGAAATATTTTCGAATCCATTTATATATAAGCAGAGTACTGAAAACAAATTTTTCATACAAATATTTACAAAATCTCACTCATTTTCTAATTCTCTCATATCTTTCACTTTATTTCATTTAATTGAATGGGTGTCCCATAACGTATGAGCAATTTTATACAAAAATATTAATCATACGTACCATTGCAGCCTTCATCCTAACAGATTTTTTCCCTATTTTAAAATTTCTTTGAGTGTTTTATTTTTTTCTCTGATTTCCATGTAACAAACAAGGCATGCTAAATATTACAAAAAAATAAATAAAATATAGAAACACACCAGACAAAAGTTCCAGTTTGCGAGAAATGTAGCCACAGCCACAATTTGTTTTCTATTTAAAAAAACAACAACAACAAACAATTTACGTTTTAACTTTGGCATTGAAATTGCTAATAAAGTACTCATAATTTATGGCAAATTAATTAGAAATGCAAACACGGTACGCATTCACGAGGGTAGACAGAATTGTTTTCTGGGAGAAAAAAAGCATTCGACTTCGGCCTATAGAAGACCTTTCATTCATATTTTATACCCTGTGAGGGCCAGTTAGTTTGTATGGAGAAGCTGATGAGCCAGTGAGTCTCTATAGGCGAGCTGAAGGACCAGAGAGTCTTTATAGAGGATCCGAAGGGCCAGTGAATCTATATAGGCGTTCTGAAGACGAGCTGATGGGCCAGTGAGTATATATAGACGATCTAAAGGGCCAGTGAGCCTCTATAGACGTACTGAGGGACCTGTGGTCTATACAGACGAACTGATAGACCAGTGAATGTATAGAGATCATTGGTGCGTATACGTATCGTCAATACTTATACGTCACACCTATCAAAGTTGATATACAAATTCTATACCAAAAAAAATAGGATACAGTTGTCTAATTTCAACGGTCAGTGAGTCTATAGAAATCATTAGGGCGTATAAGTGCCGTCAATACTAATACGCCACACATATCAACGTCTATATACAAATTCTATAAACAAGGGTTACAGTCTTCAAATTCAAAGTATTTTGAGAAATATTTTGTTGATAGAATACCTATGAGCACTATTTTAACCCGAAACATTTAAAAATGTTGTCTGCCTTAAGGGCGATGAGTCTATATAGACGAGCCTAAGGGTCAGTGAGTATATATCGGCAAGCGCCAGTGAATCTGTCTAAAGAGCCGTTAGTCTATATAAACGATCTGAAGGGTCAGTGAGTATATATTGTCAAGTGAATCTATGTAGACGAACTCAAAGGCCAGTGAAAAAAAATTGGATACAGTTGTATAATTTCAAGGGCCAGTGAGTCTATAAAAATCATTAGGGCGTATAAGTGCCGTCAATACTAATACGCCACACATATCAAAGTCTTTTGAGATATATTTTGTTGATATAATACCTATGAGCACTATTTTAACCCGAAACAATTAAAAATGTTATCTGCCTTAAGCGCAGTGTGTCCGTATAGACGAGCTGAAGGGCCAGTGAGTCTATATAGACAAGCTGAAGGGCCAGAGAGTCTATATAGACGAGCTGAAGAACCAGTGGGTCTATATAGACGAGCTGAAGAGCCAGTGAGTCTATATAGACGATCTGATGAGCCAGTGAGTCTATATAGACGATCTGATGAGCCAGTGAGTCTATATAGACGAGCTGAAGGGCCAGTGAGTCTATATAGACGAGCTGAAGGGCCAATGATGCTATGTAGACTATTCGAAAGGCCGATGAGCCAGTGAATCTATACCGACATGCTGAGTGAGTCTGTATATATATGAACTGAAGAGCTGTATATATATGAACTGAAGCTGAAGTGTGCTGAAGGGCCACTGAGTCTATATAGACGAGCTGAAGAGCCAATGAACTAAAGTTCCAGTGAGTCAATATGGATGAACTCAAGGGCCAGTAAGTCTATATAGACGAGCTGATGGGCCAGTGAGTCTATATAGACGAGCTGAAGCGTCAGTGAGTATGTACAAATGTGGTGAAGGGCACGTGGGTCTATATAAAGTAGCTGAAGGAACTGTGAGTCTAGAAAGACAAACGGAAAGGTAGTAAATCTGTATAGACAAGCTGATGTGGCAATCTATACAGAGGTTCTGAAGAGCTATTGAGTCTACACAGGGGAGCTGAAGGCCAATGAGACAATATATACTAGCTGAAGGACCTATGAGTCCATATAGGCGAGCTTAAAACTTAGCGATTAATTATAAGCGAGCTGAAGAGCCAGCTCGATTATATGAACTCCTTGACGAGTACGAAATGGTCGATGGTATTATGGATAATGAATACTTCTATATCGGATCTATCCCGAAACTTATGTCATTATTTTCAGATTTTCAACTCAAAGATCACCCAAAATATAAATATTTGCTAAAACACGTCCCCAACCTATCGAAATAGCGAAATTTTGGAAGTACGGAAATGGACAAATATTGATCATTTTAAGTACGAAGATTTTCTATGTAGTGAGAACCCAAAATACCAATTAACAGATGATTAGGATGATTAGAAAAGCATGCCCAAAAGCATTAAACTGCCCCATATTGGAGGGTATTTTTATATGGGAGCTACCCCGAAACATCGGCCAATATTGATTATTTTTCATAGGGAGTTTTTATAGCCAATGAAAATACTAAATAACAGCGAGTTTGAATAAAACTGGAATCGAAAAAACCTCAAAATACTGAATATTAGGAGGTGCCGGTATAGCCGCATACACTCTAAAAACTTGACAAATGTCGATAATTTTTAAAAGGAATACATCCTACCCATTCATAACCCAAAATACCTAACTACACTCAATTCGATTCAAATATGTGCCTAAGATCTTCAAAATACTGAATATTCGGTAGAAACTGGTTATATGGCGGCTACCCTAAAAAGTGGACCGATATATTGCATTTGCACTACAAAACATCTCAGAAGTACCAATATATATGCAAAATTTCATATATTGCCAAAAGAAATGTTTCCTTGAGATCATTGGTGCGTATACGTGTCGCCAAAACGTATACGCCACAACTATCAAAATATAGAAATCCTCAAAAATTAGAGATTAGGTTTTCAGTTTGATGTTTACTTATATATTTTCTGTTAACAGAATACCTTCGCATTCGGCCCAAGACATTTAAGAATGTTATCTGTCTAAAGAGCAGTCGTTCTACAAAAGATCTTTTTCAGGGATTTCTACAATCCATTTTCAATATGATAGCAATTATGTTACGTTAAAAAACCTTTGGAGAAGTCGTCTGCTTATAGAGGGAGTGTTAAAAAAACATTTTCCGAATCTGAATAGATATTAGATCATAGATATTAGATCATCTGAATAGATATTATTGACCTATAGAAACCCTTCCATATGGCCTACAGCCTAACTTAATTCTTTAAAAATGGATTTCCACCTATATGAAACCCTTTGAAAGGTTCCGCGTTCTCCACGTAAATAGTTTCCAATAAGAAAAGTTCGCTATATCCGTAGCTCACTATGAGAGTACACATTTATATGAAAAATATGTGTCAATACTTTGGGACCAGGAAAATTCTTCGCGATAAATGAAGTTCGTTATAACCGATATGCCTTATAAGCGTATTCGACTCTATATTCAATATATTTTAAAAAGTATATCTATTTCATATCATCTTGGAGAGTAAAAACTTTGTCTAAAAAAAAAAATTCCTTGAGATCATCGGTGCGTATACGTGTCGTCGATACTTATACGCCTATCAAAATTGATATACAAATTCTACAAAATGTTAGGTTACAGTTTTCCAAGTTTATTCGGATATTTCCTGTTGTTGGAATATCTTTGAAGACATTTAAAAATGTTATCTGTCTATTCGGATATTTTCTGTTGTTGGAATACCTTTGAATCCGGTCTATTTGAACCAAAGACATTTAAAATTGTTATCTGTCTAAAGGGCAGTCTTTCTACAAAATATCTTTCTGAGGGTTTCTATAATTTTCACTATGAAAGCAACTATGTCATTTTAAAGACCTTTTTTTCAAAACGAAACATCACAAGAGTCGTCCGAATATAATTAGATCATTTGGATTCATATTTTCTCTATAGAAACCCTGCTAAATGGCCTACTACCTAACCTTATTCTTTAAAAGGTTTCTATATTAAATCCTCTCGATGGTTTCCTATCCTCGGAATTATGACATTCAACTAACCGTTCATATAGCTGAATAGTTTCGATTTCACATCACTGCCTCTAAACCGATATCCGCTACGTTCGTTTTTATGGCATTTCGATCAATCACAAAAAAAAACATAACTCTGAAAACACTTGTCCGACATTAGTCATAGCCATATTGACTACTGTTCCGTGTTCACGACCAATCATTTATTTCCTCATGACATTTCACACTGAACGATAAAACAGACAAAAAAACTTTAATAAGAAGAAAGAAAAAAATAAACGGTTAATAGGAAATGCAACAGTGGGACCTCTGACGAAACATGAGCCGGAATTGTAACAGGAATGGGCAATCTACAACAAAAAAAAAAATCATTATGGGCTTTTAATGGAAATTAAGTATCCAAATTTGATTATTGAGAGTAGTACATTAAAAACTAGAAAGGGTTTGACAGGTTCCACTGTTATATTTTGTAATAATGTCCCCTCCAATTAGCCATTAGTTGTAAGAAAGAATTTCAATTGATATGCAATTCGTATTTTTTTTTTTTTTTTTTTTTTTTGTATTTATTTTGCAATAAAAAATTACAAATTATTGTTTTTATGTTTCAGTGTACTTAACAAGAAATAAAAAAATAGCGAGATTTTTTTCTTCTTAAAGCACTGTTAGCGGAATAAATTATAAAACAATATAAATTAATAACAGCTATTACAAACGCAAAACAACAAATGAACAAAACGTGAGAACAAATTTGTTGAGCGTACAGGGTGACATTTTATTGGCACAGTGATGGGGTTTAAGCTGCATCGATAACATGATCAAAAGGAAATAATTTTTGAGTTTTGTTTTTATGCCTTTTTAGGGCGAAGATCATTCATGTAAATGTTTTTATTAATTTCCCTTTCGAGATGAGCTACATGATCGGAGTTGCAATGATCATGTAGCTCATCTCGAAAGAGAAATTAATAAAAACATTTACATGAATGATCTTCGCCCTAAAAAGGTATAAAAACAAAACTCAAAAATTCAGCTTGAGCCCGGCTGGGATTTGAACCCTGGTTCCCATGGCATCTGTTGGTGTCCGGCGCCTTAGCGTTCAAAGCCACCTCCCTATCTTCCTAAGGTTGCACAATATGCAGTTGCATACCATTGAAGAAAAAATATTGTAGTCTGTATGGAAAAAAAGTCCGTCACTACAAGAAAAATCTTCTCTGAAAAGGAATGTTCTGGTGTGATGCCAAATGTCCGAACCTTGACACGGTTGAATTTAATTCGTAGATGCAATTTCGCAACAATAGTCGACATAAATACAACTTATCAAGTAAAGACATTTGTAAGCCACATTTCCCAATATGCCTGATGAGCCGCTTAACCAACGGCGAAACGCGTCGCATAGTGGTGGGAATGTAGTATCTCTCTGGTTTTCCTTTTCATTGCAACTCCGATCATGTAGCTCATCTCGAAAGAGAAATTAAGGAAATAATTTTTCTCTGGGAGTATTTGATTATTGACATAATTTTCTATAGAATATTTGGTTTCTGAAATTTTGTTATCGATAAGATTTTATATGGCAAATTATGTTATCGATATATTTCGCTCAAGAAAACTTAGATATAGAAACAATATTAGTCTTTGAAAAATGTTTAGTTGAGACCATCGGGGTGCGTATACGTGTCGTCAATACTTATACGCCACACATGCCAAAGTTGATATAAAATGTGTAGTTATTAGATTACCAAATTTAAAAAAAATAATTAATTATAGAAATAATAAAAATGTTGTTGTTTGATTCTATAGATTTTTTTCAAATTTTATAATTGATAAATTAAGGAGTAATCTCTCCGTTTGAAACACCTTCAAATAGTTATCTGAGACCCCATAATGTATGCATATTCTTGATCAGAATAAAATTCTACGTCGATTTAGACATGTTCGTATGTCCGTCTGACCACCCAAACTTCTGTTAAAATCATGATAGAGCTCCACAAAATATATATAGAGCACTGAAATGTTCTACAGATATAGTTAGTAATTTTAGGATAATCTGAAGGGTCTGTGAGCCATTATAGACAAGCTGAAGGGCCTGTGAGTCTTTATCGACGAGCCTAAGGCCCAGTGAGTCTATAAAGGGACGCTAAAGCCATAAAGTATATTTATTTCATATAGTAAATGACTTAGTCTAAGTCAAGAATGGTTCCTTGAGATCATAGGTGCGTTTACGTGTTGTCAATACTTATACGCCACACCTCACAAAGTTGATATAAAAAGCTACAAAATTATTGGTTACAATTTCACAATTTAAAGTTTATTGAGAGAGTTCTTTTGGCAGATTACTACTTCTATCAACCCAAGAGCTGTGAAATTGTACACAGATATTGCTAGTGCTTCTGGGAGGTTTGATATTGCAAATGGTATATATCGCTCCGATTTAGACAGAGCTTTGAAATTTTTTACAGATATTGCTAGTACTTCCAGGATAAGCTGAGGGGCCTGTGAGTCTTTATAGACGTGCTGAAGGTCTAGTCTGTCTATATGGGGAAGCTGAAGCCACAAAGTATATTTATTTCATATAATCTGGCAGAGTAAAAACTTTGACTAAGATAAATGTTTCCTTGTGTTTGCCGGTGCGTATACGTGTCGTCAATACTTATACGCCACCCCTTGTCAATGTTAATATTCAAGTTCTACAGAATAATAAGTTTGAATTTGAAATTTTTTGAGAGAGATCTTCTTCTGACAGAATACGACTTCTATCAAGCCAAGAGCTCTGAATTTTTGCACAGATATTGCTAACACGAGCTGAAAAGCCAGTGAGTCTTTATCGACGAGCTGAAGGACTAGTGAGTCTATATATGGAAGCTGAAGCTAAAAAGTTAATTATTTTCATATCAACTTGTGGAGTAAAATACTTTGTATAAGAAAAATGTTTCCTTGAGATCATCGATGCGTATACGTGTCGTCAATACTTATACGCAACACCTATCAAAGTTGATTTAAAAAATGCTACACAATTTTAGGTTATCGTTTTGCAATTTGAAGTTTATTGAGAGTGAGATCTTTTTACTTTTTACACTAATTACATTTTTTAGTTTGGATTTAATAGTTAAAAAATCTTCCTACGATAAATAATAAATATGTTTCCCATGGTAAGCCAGTGACTTTATACAAATGAGCTGATGGGACTGTGAGTCTATATAGGGGTGCTGAATGGCTATTGAGTCTATATATAAGAGCTGAAGGGCCAGTGAGTCTATATAGACTAGCTGAAGAGTCAGAGAATCTTTTTAGGGGCGCTGAAGGTCTGTTGTGTCTATACAGACGAGTTAGTCTATACAGACGAGCTGAAGAAACAGTGAGTCTATATAGACGAGCTTAAGGGATAGTGTGTCTATTTAAACGAGCTGAAGGGCCCGTAGACGAGCTGAAGGGCTAATAAGTCCATTTAGACGAGCTGATGGGTCAGTAAATCTTTATAGGGATGCTGAAGGGCTACTGAGTCTATATTGGGTTGGTGAAGGGCTATTGAGTTTATATAGGAGTCTATATAGAGGACCTGAAGGGCCAGTGAGTCCAAAATCTCGGTATTTTTAGCAGTTTGAATACGTGTTTCAATAAAATTCTCTGTAAATGTACATTCTTGATAATCTCTAAGTGGAAAATCTCTCTAACAAAAATATCAATATTGACTTAAGTGCGGGGTAGGTCGAATATTAGGGTACTATAGCATTATTCGGTATTTTGGTGAATTTAGGCACATCTATCAACCGAATTGGCTGTAATTTATATTTTGGGAGCTCATTGGGTAGCAAATTTTCCTGCTAACAATTATCGATGTTCGTCCATTGTTCGAGAGATGAAATCATCGGTGCGTATAAGTGTCGTCAATACTTATACGTCACACACCTACCAAAGTTTATATAAAAATTCGGCAAAATGATGGGTTATAGTTTTCCAATTTGTAGTTTATTGAGATATTTTTGCCCTATTTTAACCCAAGATATATACAAACCAGTTAGCGGAGCGGTATAGTCGGACGGGGCCCACCATACGATACCCTACACAACTACCATGTAATTTTAACTTTCTGCGGATGTTTATTTATTGACCATAACTGGATCCACATGGAAAATTTCAAACCGATCTGCGCTATATTTCCGCCCTCTAGTGAGGCAATGGGTTACTAAATAATATCTGAGTACGCAAGCACCTGTAAATATTTAAGTGTAACTCCCACATCCGAGTACATACGACAATAAAATTGGTATCAATTTGAAGATCAACCACACCTCTTGGATATACTATCAACTTCTAGGGTCTATGTCCTTCAGGAGTAAATATATACGTCATCGAATACAATTTTTTTAATTTTTCACACAAAAGTCAGGGTCCATTTGACCCGCTAAGTATTAACCGATCTTTATCAAAACAGGTATGCTTATTCTTTGGCCAGATCCCCTTCTCCATGTAAAATTTCGTGATGTTCGGACCATAATTGCGGCCTCAAGAGCGATCAGAAAAAACCTAAAAAAATTAAGTATTTGGTAAATTTCATCCCCTAAATATTAACCGACCTTTACCAAAAACAATAGGGGTCTTCATTGGCCAGAACCCATCCTACATGAAGATTGGTCCATAACTGTGGCCTGTATCGTGTTTATAAATTATAATGGACAGACGGACGGACACACATGTCTAGATCGACTCATCTAATCGAGATATGACGATCGGTATACTTAATGGTGAGTCTAGGACCAATATTTCGCGGCGTTACAAACTCTTGGGGCTGCACAAAGCTATAATACCCTGACAACATAGTTGTGTAGGGTATAAAAATTATATAATCGACAACAATTGAAATTCTACAAATTGGTAGGTAACAGATTTCCAACTTGAAATTTATTGAGGAGGATAAAAGGTACTGCCTTCATCTCGTCTATAAAGACTCCCTTCAGCTCGTCTATAAAGTTTCCTCTCAGCACGCCTATAATGACTCCCTTAAGCTCGTCTATGGAGACTCCCTTCAGTTTGTCTATAGAAACTCCCCTCAGCTCGTCTATAGAGACTCCCTTTAGAGACCTGTTTCAGCTCGTCCCATTCCATCATAAAAATTGTATTTCATACCCAGACGCAACTTCGAACATTAGACAATAAAAAAAGCTTTACATACTGCAAAGATCGAACTCCTCCCCACCCCTGTTTCCCCCCGTTTCTCCAGGTGACAACATTCACGTAACTGCACATAAACTGTATGTCGGACTGACCGGCTGGCTGCCTGGCTAATTGGCTTTTACTTTCAGCTGATAAAACCGTAGCCAACAATTGCGTTTGCAATTGTCGATTCCAGAATGAGAAAATAGTTGATGTTGTTGTTAGTTTTTTTTTTTACTGCTGCTATGGATGCTGATTGCTGTATGGCAATTATTATTGCTTTTAGCCAATTAGTTAACAAAGTTTAGACTTTCATGCCCTGTCTTAACATTTTAGTCTGTGATAAGTAACGATAAACATAAATTTTGTTCGTGGATTGGTGACTTAGTGAAACAACATTGGGTTTTGCGATATTGCGCTGTAGTCATATTTTGTGTTGAGAAGCAATTTTTTTATTATTTTTTTTTTTTTAAATATGTAAGTAATAAAATATCAAATTGGCAGGAAATAATAAAATAATCTGAAGCTTCCTTGAAAAATATTTTTTTTTTATTTTTTTCCAAAATCGTATTATTTTTATAAGACTTTATTCATATAAGACATCCTTAAAATTAAAAATTTTTTACAAATCTGTTTTGATTATTTTTTATTAAAAATTAATATGTCTTCTTTCGATCCTTCTTTTCAGGCCATATAGGCTATGACGCGAGCATTTTCTTTGCAGCGTTGGATTTTCTTTTTATAAGGTAAGCTATATGTCAATAAGTGGCAATGTATAAATGAAATTCCTAAGTAATATTAATATATATATATATATATATATATTGGTTGATACTAAAATACCCAAAAAAAAAATTATTATGAGGACCCAAATTCTCGTTTTATAATATCGATGGATCAGAAAAATTAACATATTTTTTATTTCTAGTTACTTAGCATGTATTTATTTAAATATTTTACAGAGAAGAAAATATTTTACACTTTACCAATTACCAATTCAAATTTCCAGATTTTACATTTTTACGCTTTCTCCTGAGCATAAGCCTTCTTCAGAAAGCATCGTCGTCTCAATTGGCCAGCTTTTGTGTTAGTTTCGTTAATCATTTTATTATGTAAATTAATTGTTTATTGTAGTGTATCCTTGGTAATGGAGTTACCATCTATTATTGCCTAGAAAAAAAAACAACGTTTCATTGAATTTTATGCAGAGGTTGGCGTCCTTACTTCGTTAGAGGCGCCTTTTTCCTCTGAGTGGCACTATCTCCTAACATTCCCAATTTCTGTTCACATCAAGATTGGTTATTAAAATTTCCGGGGAACTTTGGATGCGTTTCATGTGAAGGGGAATTACATCCCTCTTTTGCCAAATATTCAAAACTATAGTCTTGCCTGACTTACGTCTTGGTGGGCAATACCATACTTTAGCCACTAATAAATAGTTATTTTTATAAAAACAACAAACTGAAAGACCAGTAAGTTTTTATCGAGGAGCCAAAGGGGCTGTCAATCTATTTAAGGGACCAGATGTCAAATAGTACATTTATTTCATATAATCTTGGAGAGTCAAAGACTCTGTCTGAGAAAAAAAGCTTCCTTCAGACCATCGGTGCATATACGTGTCGGCAATACTTATACGCCACACCTCACAAAATTTATATAAAAATTCTACAAAATTATAGGTAACAGATTTCCAACATGAAGTTCATTGAGAGAGAGAGATATTCTATAAACAAAATACGACTTCTATCAACCCAAGAGCTCAGAAATTTTGCACAGATATTGCCAGTACTTCTAGGATGTTAGATATGAGTCTATATTGGGGTGCTGAAGCCAAAAGGTATAATTATTTCACATAATCCCGAAGAACCAAAGACTTTATCTAAGAAAATTGTTTCCTTGAGATCATCGGTGCGTATACGTGTCGTCAATACATATACGTCACACCTATCACAAGTCATAAAAATTCAACAAAATGGTAACGTTTTCTAAGATGTTTGGTATTACAAATGGGATATATTGGTGCACTTTTTGTGTTGATATCAAGACTGGTTATTAAAATGTCCGGGACTTAGGATGCATTTAATGTGGACGGGGATGTAAGTATTCTTTTCACAAATATTCAAAGAATATTTTTGTCAAGAATATTTTTTCTGAGCTACCACGAGGCATGAACATTTTTTCGGACCTACCACTAGGCGTGAATTTTTAAAGAATATTTTTCCAAGCTACTGTTAGGCGTTGAATTTTTAAAGACATTTTTTCTGTGTTTTTTTAAGAAATTTTTTTGAGCTACCACAAGGCGAAGATTTTTTAAAGAAAATTTTTAAAGAATATTTTTTAAAAACTATTACAATTCGTGGCTGTTTTAAAAAATATTTTTTCCAAGCAATTTGTAATTGGATTTTTTAAAGAACATTTTTCCAAGCTATTACAATCGTGGATTTTTTAATGAATTTATTCCAAGCTATTACAAGGCGAGGATTTGAAAGAACGTTTTTTCTGAGCTACCACTTAGTGTGGATTTTTATACCCTACACAACTATGTTGTCAGGGTATTATAGCTTTGTGCAGCCCCAAAAGTTTGTAACGACGCGAAATATTGGTCCTAGACCCACCTTTAAGTATACCGATCGTCATATCTCGACTAGCTGAGTCGATCTAGACATGTGTGTCCGTCCGTCTGTCCATTATAATTTATAAACACGATACAGGCCACAGTTATGGACCAATCTTCACGAAATTTTGCATGTAGGATGGGTTCTGGCCAATGAAGACCCCTATTGTTTTTGGGAAAGATCGGTTAATATTTAGGGGATGAAATGGACCAAATACTAAATTTTTGTCGGTTTTTCTAGTCGCTCCAGAGGCCGCAATAATAGCCCGAACATCGTGAAATTTTGCATGGAGAAGTGGATCGGGCCAAAGAATAAGCATGCGTGTTTTGATAAAGATTGTTCAATATTTAGCGGGTCAAATGGACACTGACTTTTGCGTGAAAAATTACAAAATTTATATTCTATAGCGTATATGTTTACCCCCAGGAGAACAAATACCCAAGAAGTTGATTGCATATCCAAGATGAGTGGTTGGCCTTTAAATTGATACCATTTATATGGTCGTATGTACTCAGATGTGGGAGTTACACTTAAATATTTGCAGGTGCTTACGTATTCAGATATTAGTTAGTAACCCATTACCACAGATATATAGCGCTTATCGCTTTGAAATGTTCCGTGTCCTTGTGGCCAAGGACAACACCTATAATTTTCGATGATGATCAGATAATAATTTTGGGATGAAGTGGACCGAAAACATAATTTTTTGTGTTTTTTTTTTTTTTTTTTTGAGTCGATCTATAGGCCACAATTGAATGCCGAACATCACAACACAACCCACGTTGCAGGGAATCTGGACAAGTAATTGGAAGAGTTATACTGAATACGAGATAGTTTTGGGCTGATTAACTTGTATTTGTACACTTTGCACATAATATTAACCTTAAAGGTAAATTTGCATGGAAACTGTGTCTAAATGGTTTCAGGGTGTTACCTTTTTTCGTCTACTGATTTTATTCTCCTGAGGACTACTGCAAAAAGCGTCCAAATCTCACTCATTACTAGCTTGGATCATAATATGTTTAATATGAATATTGTTTTCGAGCTACCCCAAGGTATGGATTAAAAAAAAAATCGACAATAGAATCCATTAAATTATTTTTTTGGACGATAGAAGCCTCTAAAGGCCTTTTTCGACGAGAGAAGCCTTTAATGGTAATTTTTCAACGATAAAAGCCTTTAAATGCCTTTTTTAGACAATAGAATCCTTTTATGGCCTTTCTCGACGATAGAAGATAGAAGGTATTTTTCCGGTGACTGAAGCCTTTAAAGGCTTCTTTTGCTCGTTAGAAGGTTTTAAATGCCTTTTAAAGACGTTATAAGCCTTTAAAAAAAGTGGACCCATACCGACATTTCTAAAAACGTATTATGTAAACCATAATACAAATTTTAGAAATTTTTAAAGGATAATTATACCCTCAGCCTTATGGCTAATGAGGGTGTATCCATTTTAACACGGTAAAAATGTGCCTCATCGAAATATTGGTTCTAGACCCCATGTTTCTTTGGACCAAATCCGTTTAAGAAAATATAGATTTCATCCGAACTTTGCCCATCTTATTATTTCTTCCAAGCTTAGTTCATATTCTGGAACTTCCAATCAGGGGCTAGGTCTAAATGCGGCTATAGTTCATTATCGAACCTTACGTTCTAATTTTTTATCTCTCTATCCTCCGCAGGTTAAATGATTACAACAGAGTCTTAGAACCAAACTCAAAACGCGGAATAAATCAGATAACTATTTTAATATAAAAAAGGGGGTATATGGGGACTACGCCAAAAAGGGGGCGAATATTAATAATTTTTAGTAAGGAGATTTGTTACCATATACGACTACAAAATGCCAAAATGCAGCGAATTTGGTTGAAAAACGCGCTCAAGAACCCCAAAATACCGATAATTTTGGGTACCCTTATATGGGGGCTATTCGAAAAAATGGACCTATATTCATAATTTTTTTTGTGGAGAGATTTAGTACCTATTAAGAACTCAAAATACTAAATTACAACCAATTCTGCGGAAAAATTCGATCATAATCCCCAAAATACTGAAAATTAGGAGGTACCGTTATATGGGGGCTACCAGAAAAAGTGGACCCATACTTATAATTTTTTGGAGACACTTAGTACCAAATTTCAGCGAATTCGGCTGAAAAACTCGCTCAAGAACCCCAAAATACCGAAATTTGGCGGGTACCCTTATGTGGGAGCTATGCCTTAATGTGGACCGATATATCCCATATTCGAACTTGACCTGCCTGCAGACAAAATACAACCCTATGCAAAATGTCAGCACCCTATCTCAATTCCTTCAGAAGATAGCGTGATTACAACAGACGGACGGACAAGGCTAGATCGTCTTAGAATTTTACCCTGATCAGTAATATATATACTTTGTATGACAAAATTAATATACCCTCCATACTATGGTGGAAGGTATAAAAAAACATAATTTTTTTTTAAAAATAAATATTTTTGCCAGCATTAAAACGCTGGGATGAGGCGAGGATTTTTCTAAGCTACCACAAGGCGTGGAGTTGTTTAAAAATTGTCATACCTACCACAAGGTGTGAATTTTTAAAGCACTAGGTGTGGATTTTTTTATACAATAGTTTTCCAAACTATTGCAAGGCTTGGATTTTTTAAGACAATTTTTTAGCTATTTCTAATTGCATTTTTTTAAAGAACGTTTTTTTTTGTCAAAACTATTACAAGACGAGGCTGTTTTAATGAATTCTTTTCATGCAATTACAAGGTGTTCATTTTTTAAAGAACAGTTTTCCAAGGACATTTTTTTCTGAGCTACCACTTAGTGTGAATTTTTTTAAATTGGTGGCGTGTGTTTTTAAAAAATATTTCTTTAAAGTATTTAAAGGCTTGGCATTTTTTAAGAATTTCTTTCCGAGCTCCTACAAGACGTAAATGCTTAAAGGAATTTTGTTCCGATCTAACAAAAGAATAGAAGTTTTAAGTAATATTTTTTCTAAGCTACCACACAATTTTAAGATTTAATTACAATTGTAATAATTATATTGTCTATGCAAATATATTTTGATTTTGTCTTTGAACCAAACCCGTTTCGATTTATCAATTCCCAGGAAATTGGAACCACGCTGTGTATAAATGTTGTCACAACGTATACGCCACATGAGTCAAGATTTTTAAACCAATAAAAAACTGTCGAATTTCTATATAACGTAGCAGAATTTCAATGTTACCTATATGTATTCGATTTAATTTGAACTATTTACATCGCAATACTTTCTTTTTATTATTCTTTGTCCTAAACTTATTTATTTTATTATTATTTTTTATTTATTTATTATATTTATTTCTTTTTATTTATTTAAATATTTTTTTTTTGATGTTTATTTGTATTATTATTTATTTCTTTATACTTTTTTAATTTGTTTTTTTTTTCAAGCCCACTTTAATATAAATTTCTAATATCTGATACACCTTTTTTACTGAAGCACTAACTCGAATCAGACCTCGGATATGAAAAAATCACAACAATAACACAATGCGTAAGCAATTTGTCATGTCTTTATAACTGTTACTGCTATATGTTGCGGGTATTTGCATGAATTTGACTTGAATCACACACACACTGATATTCATATGTAGCTATAGATATGATCCTATGTAATTTTGAATGCTAAGCAAAAGAAATATGCGTAAATTTTTTTTTTTGGGGAATTTGAAATAAGATAGACAAATGATATGCGATTCAGAGCAAATTAACCCATTGAGGAACAATACATACACTATTTGTTTATGAAATATTGTTTAATTTATTACTTACGTTTCGGTTTAACTTTAGTTTTTGGATGTGGGGAGTTTGACAAAAATTGTATTAATATTCAGCAAAAGAAATTTGGTACCACTTTGCGTTTAAGTGTTGTCACAACGTATACGCCACCTGACCGATGTAATTTAAACCACAGGTAGAACTTCAAACTTTTTATAACCTGATGGAATTACATGGATATATAAAAATTTTTAATTTTTAACAAAGTTGAGGCGGATATTTAACCCTCTATAATTCGATGTAGCCCGATGATCCTGCCTCAAATCTTTGAACAAAAAACCTTCCAAATAAATGTAATTCTTCAGATCCTCTGTAGATAAAATATATGTTGCTAGTATTGTTTTTGTTTATGGCCCCCGTGTATAACAGTTTCAGTCGATTTAATATAGTAGAACCCCTATTTTAGTTATTTAGTTCTTCGCTTCCTCAGGTTTTCAAAGTTTAGGAGATTTCATCCCAAAGGAATTAATTTAGTTCCCTGATTCCTCGTACACGTCAACTTATTCTGTCTATGTACGGGAAGATCTAGATGAACGATTGGATCGAAAGAAATTCGGTGAACGAGTCCCGTGACAAGTACCGATAGTTCCTTTTTCGGAAAACTTTCTCCGGAACGACCAACTCTAGTTTGTATTCTGTAAGCTGAAAATATTATATGCAAGCCTTTCATGAAAGGAAGGGCCGCTTTTGTTCAAATTCACTTTTCAAATATGGACATATGGCGGGTTTGGAGAAGGATAAAGTCTTTTGTACAAATTTTTTAAAAATGGGAGATTTAACTGATGTATGTTGTGGACATTTGTGTCTCTTCTATAGACAGTATACCTTCTCCAGATTTTCTATAGACCGTAGACCAAATGCTGAATTTGCAGGACCTTAAGTGTAGATCACTTAATAGCTGCAAAGAAAATCGTAAGTTTTCTATAACTTCGAACTGGGACATTCCTCATCTCTTCAATTCAGTGTTGCTTCTGCAAATTGTTGACTCCAGTCATTATTTGGATAAGGTCCACGTTTATTGTAGACAAAAGTCTTAATGGAGGTAATGGTAATATGTAGAGAAGGTCGTCTGTGTTTCTCATGTAGGAAGAGCTTCTTCCGATTTTCTATAGATCATAGACCTAAGGCTGAATTTACATGACCATTACCTGAATATCTAAGGCAAGGAAATTCGTACATTTTCTATAACTAGAAAATGTATTCTATGGACTGAGGATATTATGTAGGCCTTTCAAAGTAAGACGACATTCCTCAGGTCTTAAGTTCCGTCTCACTACTTCAAGTCCTCTTGTGCACAAGTATTGCGGGCAGGAGACTTAATGGAGTTGTTTTGAGAACATATGACCATCTGTGCATCTTCTATAGGTTTTCTATAGTTTGCTGAAGAAATGTTGAACTTTCAAGTAGATATGTTATTTTCTGCAGAACAATCGACTATCTGTTTTGTGTAGATATCGCACTGTTTTAGAAATGTTTGGGAAAGTCCAATATATGTCTTACGATTCCTATTAATTTAAGGAATTTAGCAACACAGGCCGTATACGTGACGACACAACGTATACGATTAATAGTACAAGAAAATATCTAAAAACTTATCAATTAAGGGACCAACAAAATAACACATTATTAAATACATTCATTTAAGAAATTTTTCGCCACAGTGCGTATAAGTGTTGTCACAACGTATACGACTAATAGTTCATATTGTTTAAGAAGCTCATACTTTACCTTAACTAAATAGTTTTTAGGGCTCAGCGTCAAACTGTCGTTCATTATAGGTTCCAAGATTTTAGTTAATTTAAGTACCACATGGCGTATAAGTGATGTCACAACGTATACGACTCAAATTTCATATTGTTTAATCTCTTGAATTTTGAGGAAAATCTCTACAAATTTAACAATTAGGGAACAACAAAATTACCTTATTAATATGTAGACATATTTTTGAGATGGTCCTTAAATACCCTGCGTTCTACCCATTCCAAATATTTTTTAGGATCCAGCGACAAACTATCCGAAATTTGGTATTTAGGGTAATGATCGAAACTGTAAATTACGAAATATTCGAAACTTTGCGCATTTTTGTTGAGGTAATTTTTTGGAGAAAAGTTCAATATATGACCCACGATTTTAATTAATTTAAGGAATTTAGCACCCCATGGCGTATAAGTGATATCACAACGTACACCACATGTAGTTTATATTGTTTAATTCACTGAATATTGAAGAAAAATATCTAGAAATTTAACATTGGGGACCAAAAAATTACTACAATATTATATACACATATTTTTAAGTAGCTCCTACTGTACCCTAACTACCCTGTGTAATACCAATTTTAAATATTTTTAGGGTCCAGAGACAAACTAACCGGTACTTAGGGTTATGATCGACATTGTAAATTATGAAATATTTGAATCTTTGTGCATATTTGTTGAGGACTTTTTAGGGAAAAGTTCAATATAACTCACATTATTTTTTATTAATTTCAGGAATTTAGCACCACAGTGCGTATAAGTGATGCCACAACGTATACGACTAAAAGTTAATATTGTTTAATCCACAAAATATTGAAGAAAATCTATCAAAAATTTAACAATTGGGGACCAACTAAATTACTAGAATATTATATACACATATTTTAATTATCCTGTGTCCTACCTATTTTAAATATTTTTTATGATACAGCTGAAAACTATCCGGAATTCGGTATTTAGGTTTATGATCCAAATTCTAAATGACGAAAAATTTGCAGCTTTGTCGAATTTTCTACAATTACATACAAGCCAATCTTTATTTTTTGGTGAATTTTCGTGTCAGACCAATTCAATTCTATTTTTTGCATATTTCTGTTTGCATTTTTTGGGATCTTTATCGTACCTCAGAATTTATACATATGTCCGTAAACACTACCATGAAACCTAAAATTTTTCTTAAGGTCATATGGACCTAGTTACATACCCTTTATAACGTATCATACACCCATTTATTCCCCCACAAATGATTAAATCCTTTCCCTCTTCATTTGTTTGTTACTACAACTCTCTTCTGTTGGCGCCTCTCCTCGTTCTCCCTAGGCCAACATTTTGGCTTTTCTACAAGAACTCATTACAACAATAACAACAAAAGCAATGGATTTGTTTTTTTTCGGTTTGATTCTCTTGAGTTCGAATTTTGCTTTCATATTTTGCACTTTAGTCAATTTTTTGTTTTCTGGGTCAAATTTTAATATGCAACAACGGCAACAATAACAACAACAATGAAAACAATAACAAAAAATACAAAAAAAATATAGTTAAACAATATTTTTGTGGTCATTGTACCCAAGCCAATGCTGCTGGTGCAGTGAACAGAGAAAAAATACAAAGCAGCAACAACACATGGCCCTCACACACAAACACACACTCTCTCTTACATGTGTGATACTCATTTAATGCTCTCCCAATCAAATATATATTGCAAATATATTACTACAAAACAAGTTAGCGGTGTTTTTTGCAATGAATTGGGTTCATGTTAGTCAGTTATGATTAGAGAGAGAGGGAGAGTGAACATGTGAGAGAGTCCAATAAGATCTGTGTGAGGGTATCTAATTAGCACTATTATGCTAACAAGTCTCTCTAACAAGTGTTGTTGTTTTATTCTTCTCCTCTGGCTTCGGCTGTGTGATGTGTGTCGCTCGCCAATATTCAATATTGTCGTCTCGTCTATGCATTAATTGTTAGTGTAGGTCTTTTTGTGCTTAGCCATTGTGTCATGGTTCTCCTCGGCATGAATGCATGCATGCATGTTCGTGTGTATATGTATGCCAATAATTTTGCATTATTGAGAATGTCTCTGTGTGCTTGTTTGCTGCGTGAGTGAGTGCATGCAGTTGTGTGTTTGTGCTACGGACATGATCTCTAATGCAGTTTTTGAGGAATTTTACAAAAACGAGAGAACAAAAAACTAACGAACGCACACACACACACACTATTGATTCTCTGTCGTTTGTTCGTTCGTTGTTGTTTTGTTACGTTATTGTTGAAAATAAAAGTGCAAATATTAGAGTGCACTATGATAGCCGTTGCAACGTGTGTGTGTGTGTGTGTGAATGTGTTTTGTGTGTCTCTATGCCTGGCTTTCATCATCAATGCTTATCAAATGCTGCACATTTGTAATATATTTATTTTTGTTATTGTTGTTATTTTGTTATCATTAGTCATATCAACAACATCATCGTTATATGGTAGTGTTCGGTCGACGTCGCTGTTATTTTCACCTTCAATATCATCCACACAAATGACTGCTGTTGCATTGTTGTTAGACAAAAAAAAATACAAAATTGATAAACATCGGAGGAGGCGTCGAAGTGTTCGTTTTTCTTTATTTTTTTTACAATTTTGTTTACATTTAAACAATTTAGATAGGTATTTAGTTTTTTACATTGAAGGGGGTATTAGTTGTGATAATGGCCGTATCAATGCAGGAGAAATTAATTGTCCCCCAGAGGAATTTGTGATAATTTTTCTAAGCTAAAAATTGGATCTTTGGTATTTTGTGGTGCGAATATAATCTGTGTATTTTCTATAGGCAGAAAACCTTCTTTAGGTTTTCTATAGATTGAATATTTTTGCAGGAGAAACGACTGTCAGTTTTCTGTATAAATTGGACTCGATGAGGACTTTTTAGGGAAAAGTTCAATATGTGTCCCACGAGTTGAATTAATTAGCCCTTTGTGGCCCAATGTTGCCCACAGGCAAGAAAATGTTTTTGAGATTTTTTTTTATGCAGCTGGCAGATATATATTATTTGGATTTCATATGTCAAGACCTGATTATGGACGACACATATCAAAAGTAAAATCACAAAAATTCAAAATTTTGGTAATGTTATGAGCAATATAGAGAAGAGGGTAAATTTGTGTACAGTACTAATTTGTGTATACAGTCCCAATTGTTTAAATCGCTTCGTATTCAAATTGTACAAATTCTACCCTCAGAATTATTTTTGATTCATGTAAAATTGAATATAGAGAATAACTTAAAATGATTTTTCTGACGATTTTGCATTTGGTTTTCTTGATATTGAACTTTAATTTTTACGAAGGAATGTACTGTATCTCCCGAATGCAAGGATATATCGATGTCAAATTTTGTGCATTTCCTATTTAGGATAGTTGCATTAAATCTGTGAAGAGAAATTTGTTCTAAGATTGCGGGAAAAAATTCGGGGCTCAAAGCGTTAAATTTAAGTGCGTATAAATGACGTCAGAACGTATACGACTAATAGTTCATATTGTTTAATCCACCGAATATTGAAAAAATTACAACATTATTATGTACACATATTTTTGAGATGGTGCCACTTCACCCTAGGTCTTTTATGAACTACATATTTTCTGCAGGACAAATGAGTATCAGTTTTCTATAGATTAGAGTAAAAGTTCAATATATGATCCATGATTTTTTATTATGTTCATGAATTTTGCTCCACATGGCGTATAAGTGGTATCACTACGTATTCGTATAGTTTATATTGTTTAAATTTAACAATTGGGAATCAACAATCATTCTTATCTACAATATTATACCAGAAATGGACTTATTATATACTCATATTTTTGAGAAGCCCCTACTTTACCCTAACCACCCTGTGGCATAACTATTTTAAATATTTTTAAGGGTTCAGCGACAAACTATCTGAAATTTGGTGTTTAGGGTTATGATCGATACTGTAAATTACGAAATATTTGAAGCTATGTGAATTTTTTGTTGAGGTAATTTTTAGAGAAAAATTCACCACAGGGCGTATAAGTGATGTCGCAACGTATTCGACTAATACTTCATATTGTTTAATCCACTGAATATTGAAGAAAATCTCTTAAAAAATAACAAATGAGGACGAAAAAAAATTTAAAATGGTCTAATAAGACTGGCCTTGCCCGAACATGAGATTGGGACCCAAAAACACTATTCCAAAAATGTATTAACATTAATTAGTTCTTCAATGTTTAATTTACATAGATTAAAATTTCGGCATTGAAGAATACCTCTGAAAAATTTAACAATTGGGGACCAACAAAATTACTACATTATTTTATACATTACTTTAAGGCATTTCGCACCACCGGGCGTATAAGTGATGTCACAACGTATACGACTAATAGTTCATATTTTTTAACCAACTGAATATGGAATAAAAATCTTTAAACATTTAACAATTAGGGACCAAAAAAAGGCTACAATATCATACCAGAAATGGACTGAGAAGACTGCAATTAATTAGTTCTTCAATGTGGAATTTACAGACATGAAAATTTCTGTATTGAAAAAAAACTGAACTTGAAACTATCTGAAAATGGCCAAAAGTGTTACGAAATATTTGAAGCTTTGTGCATTTTTGTTGAGGTAATTTTTTGAGAAAAAATCCACGATTTTTAATTATTTAAAGAATTTAGCACCACAGAGCGTATAAGTGATGTCACAACGTATTCGACTAATAGTTCATATTGTTTAATCCGCTGAATATTGGAGAAAATCTTTTAAAATTTAACTGACTTGACATTTTTAATAAAAAACATCGGTCGTATGCATTAATTGTCGATATATGTCCAATTTTAAGGACTATTTTTTAATTAAAAACAATAAAATTAAAAATTTTTCGCAAAATCTCCATTTACATATGGCGTTTATGATATTTTTCATTCGCCATCAAATAATAAATAAATACAATATTTGCAAATCAAAATTTTTGCCACCCATACTCCGCAATTAGTCATCGTTATCTTGACAAAAAAAAAATATTCAAATAATTTATCATCTAGAAAAAAAACACACACAACAAGAGAATGCAACAATCTCCTACGCATTATTTATTTATGGACATGGAAACGTTTAAAATGCAATTTTCTAAGAAGAAAAAAAAAACTATTAATATGATTTTTGCCAAAAAGAATGGAATTGTTATTGTATTATATAAAAATAACAAAAATTATTTGTATCAGTATCTAAACCATAAACTCGTAGATTTTTATACCCTACACAACTATGTTGTCAGGGTATTATAGCTTTGTGCACTCCCAAGAGTTTGTAACACCACGAAATATTGATCCTATACCCACCTTTAAGTATACCGATCGTCATATCTCGACTAGCTGAGTTGATGTGGACATGTGTGTCCGCCCGTCCGTCCGTCTGTCCATTATAATTTGTAAACACGATACAGGCCACAGTTATGGACCAATCTTCACAAAATTTTGCATGTAGGATGGGTTCTGGCCAATGAAGAACCCAAAAACTTTATTTGTGTCTGATTTTCTGGTCGCTCCAGAGGCCGCAATTATGGCCCAAACATCGCGAATTTTTACATGTAGAAGGGGATCGGGTCAAAGAAAAGGCATGCTTGTTTTGATAAAGATCTGTCAATATATAGCGGCTCAAATGGACCTTGACTTTTGTTTGAAAAATTTAATAAAATTTGTATTCTATAGCGTATATATTTACTCCTGAAGGACATAGACCCGAGAAGTTGATAGTATATCCAAGAAGAGTGGTTGACCTTAAAATTGATATCAATTTTATTGTTGTATGTACTCGAATGTGGGAGTTACATGTAAATATTTACAGGTGTCTACGTATTCAGATATTATTAGCAACCCATTATCACACTAGAGGAGGGAAATATAGCGCTGATCGTTTTGAAATGTTCCGTGAGGTTCCGTTGTGGTCAAGGACAACGCCTATATTTTCGTTAATGATCCGATAATATTATATTTGGGATAAAGTGGACCGAAAACTTAATTTTTTGTGTGTTTTCGGGTAGATCTATCGACCACAATTGAAGGCCGAACATCACAACAAAACCCACGGTGAGGGAATCTGCAGAAGTAATTAGAAGAGCTGTACTGAATATTAGTAATATTTGTTGACCTCTAGTCTGTCAAGAGGATGCAAATATCGTGAAATATTACCCAATCGCAGAATGTAGTACCACATAAAGTTAGATTTTCGTGGAAGTTGTGTTGGGTATCAATACTGCTCCGCTCACTGGTTTAACTATATTTTGAATGAACTATGAGTGCAATATTTGTTAATTTCAGAAACAAATTTTTGAAGTTTTATCTGAGAAATTTGTTGATTTTTATTATATATTTTTAGTACGTTTTAGGGACTAGTTCAATATGCGTTCCACGATTTTAATTAAATGAATTTAGAACCACAGGGCGTATAAGTGATGTCACAACGTATACGACTAATAGTTCATATTGTTTCGTTCACTGAATATTGAAGAAAATTCCTAAAAAGTTAAGAATTGGGGACCAACAAATTACTACATTATCATATACACATTTTTGCCTCAACTAACCTGTACCCTGTACAGATTTTTTATGTACCACTTTGATGTGGAGAGTTTTGGCATTGTGGGTTCTCATTATGTAGAAAAATTTCCTGATACAAATCATGAATATTAATACACTTTTTAAGGTGGCCCCCCCTATAAAACGCTACCTTCCAAATTTAGGTATTTTGGAGAGTTTGGGCAAATTGCCTGTAATTGAATATTTGGGATTCTTATTGAGTAGAAAAGCTACCAAAAATTATCAATATTGGCCTAAGTCTCCGATAAGCCCCATATAATGATACCCCTATCATTTCATATTTTGAGCATGATTTCTCACCGAATTAGATCTAATATGATTTTTCAGCCTCTCATGGGGATGTCAAATATTCTTAGCCAAAAATTAACGATATCAGTTTACTTTTTGGTATTGTTGCAATATAACGAAGCCGATCCATTTTTCTGCATTTAGGAGACTTTAGCGGCATTTTCTTAATGATGTGGGTGTCATGTGCTACAGAGGATTCGTGAAGGCTAACATACATATGTACCGAAAATGATCAATATAGGTAAATATATATATATATATATATATATTTTTTTTTTTTTTTTTTTTTTTGACATAGCCCCCTTGTAAGGTTAGCCCTTCTTTTTCAGTATTTTATTTATTATTATTTCTCATCCGCATTTTCCCATTGAAAAAACACATTTATGCCGAAAAATATCTATATAAGTCCAAATTCTAATATAGCCTCCACATTAAGGGTTCTTCCCATTTTCTGTTTAGGTTTTAACAGCATTTTCCCACAGAGATTTTGAAGCTGTTACACGAATGTACACTGAAATTGCAGTACTTTAGCAATGAATGTTCCTGAAAAGCGAAAATATATCGTTTTGGATGATTTCAATAGCCGTCAATGTTTTGACATAGTCCCCAGACTTTTTGAGGTTTAATCATCATTTATGAAATAGGTACATGTATTTATATATCCTCCATAAAAAGGTCCCGATATTTTTTTTTTAAGGTTTTAGCAGAATTTGTCGCTGAAGTTCATAGCGAAAAGAAAATCCATGTATAAACAACATTCGTTACGAGTCGATGTTTTTACATAGCCCCCATAGAATGTCCCACCCCATTTTCGGTATTATAAAGGTTTCAACCGAATTTTCTCATCGAAGTGGCCATATCGAAGACCTGGAGCCATTCTTATATAATACCGAAATGGCCCCACCCCATTTTCGGTATTACAAAGGTTTCAACCGAATTTTCTCATCGAAGTGGCCATATCGAAGACCTGGAGCCATTCTTATATAAGACCTGGAGCCATTCTTATATAAGACCTGGATCCATTCTTATATAAGACCTGGAGCTTTTCTATTCGAATACCTCTTCTTATAGAAGACCTTGAGCTCTCTTATCGAAGACCTGGATACCTTCTTATCGAAGACCTGGATGTATTCAAATCGAAAACCTGGAGCTCGCCTTATCGAAGACCTGGAGCTCGTCTTATCGAAGACCTGGAGCTCTTATCTATGACCTGGCGGCCTTCTTATAGAATATGCGGAGCTCTTCATATCGAAGAACTCTTCTTATCTAAGACCTTATTGAATACCTAGAGGTCATCTTTTCGAATATCTCTTCTTATAGAAGACCTGGAGCTTTTCTTATAAAAGACCTGAAGGTCTTCTTATAGAAGACCTTGAACTTATTTTTAGAAGTGCTGGATGTATTCTTATGTTCTTATAGAAGACCTGGAGGTAAATATTGGTCCTAGACCCACCTTTTAGTATACCGATCATCATATCTCGAGTAGCTGAGTCGATCTAGACATGTGTGTCCGTCCGTCTGTCCATTAAAATTTGTAAACACGATACAGTTATGGTCCAATCTACTCGAAATTGTGTATGTAGGTTCGGTTAGGACTAAAGAAGATCTCTATTTTTTTAGGTATATTTTCGTTAATATTTAAGGGGATAAAATGGACCAAAAACCTTATTTTTTCTGTTTGTCTGACCGCTGTAGAGGCCACAATTGTGACCCGAATATTACGAATATTTACATGGGGAAAGGCATTTGACTAATGAGCAATAATAGGTCTTTTCATAAGAATAGGTCAATATTTTGCGGATCAAATAGACCCAAACTTTCTTGTGTAAAATTGAATTTTGTGGCGTGTATATTTACTCCTGCAGAACATAGATCGGAGAAGTTGACAATATACCAATTATATGGTTGTATGTACTCAGATAGGAGAAGTATACCTAAATATTTACAGGGATATACTCTTCCGGATATTGTTTAGTATTATTACCATTACAATTATCATATAGGTTGGCAGAATTGTCGCACTGATGGTTTTGAAATTTTAGTCGAAGTTCCGGTTAAGGCCAAGGACGTCGTCTTTAATTTTGGGTGATGATCAGATGCTATTGAGGGGATGAAATCGATCGATTTCTTTCTCACTCCGAGCAAAATTGATTCGGAAAACATGCCAGGTTAAGACAGAGGAGCTGTTGACCTCTTATAGGTTAACAGGTTTCAAATATGACAACAGGCTATTGCACAGGCTCAAATACAACTCCGGTGAAAGTTGAAGTTCGGTGGTTGTTGTGTAGGGTATCATATGGTCGGCTCCGTCCAACTATACTGCTCCGCTGGTTTTAGTTTTCATTGGATTGAAAATCTTCATACCAAAAATTATAAATATCCGTCGATCATTGGGTTCCAGCACAATTATAAATATTTTGATGGACGACATATCACATGGATACATTTTCTAATCGAAGTTGATCTACATTTAAACATTACGAAGCTTATTTACAGAACTTTTTCTGTCCCTGTTTGTACATATCCCATCGATATAAAATTAATTTTTATCTAATATTTTTAAAAATAATCAGAGTTATTGTCATTAGATTTTTTATTTTACATATTTCCAGAATAACGCTATGCACACATTTCGCTTCAGAAACTCTTGAGCAGTTCTGGATTCGGTTCAGCGGTTGTCCGCCTATTTCTTCTTTTTGTATTTATGTTTTTATTGGGTAAGAGTATAGGGTTTGAGGCTAGGATTTGAGCATATTTTCCAACCTTTTTTCATAAAAAATCCCTGTACAACATTTCCCAGAAAAGCCCGCCTCAGAAAATGTCTTAGGTTATCCATAAATCATTTAAAAACATCTTCACCCTCTTCCTACACTACTCAATATTTATTTCTATAGACACATTTTGTTTTTTATTTCCAAGTAAACTATTTTTTTCGTATTTTCTTATTTATTTTTTGTCTTTATTTTAATTTTCATTTCTGTTGCATTATTTTTTTTCTATTTCTAATTTTTTGTTATTTTTGCTTACGTTAGATTTTGTTGTTGTTGTTGCTGTTATTGTTATTTGTTTTTTATTTTCTATGTGCACATTTTTACATTTTTTTCAATGACTCTCAAGGATTTTGTATGAAAATGTTGTTGAACTTAGGCTGTGAGTGTTGACTTTGTTGCATTAGAAGTGTTCAGGCTGCCAATGGTGATGATGATGATGTTGATAATAGTGTTGGTGGTGTTGTTGTTATTGTCATTGTTGTCGTTGTTGTCGTCGTCGTTGCCATCGTCACCGTTGCACTTACATTTGTTTCCACGAATGTGTGAGAGAGCGAGAATTCATGAATGCAATTAAGTTCTCTATGTTTTTCAATAGTATTAGTTTGTGTGTGTGTGTGTGTGTTTTGTGCTGCGGGGTCTTGATTCTCCCAAACGAATTTCATGTTCACTCACTCACTTCTTAACTTAATAAACCTGACATTAGTTGTCGTTGATGTTGTTGTTATTTTTGTGGGTTTTCTTACTATTTCTATTCTGCAATGTGCAGGTTTTTCAAATTTATTGAGCAAAATGTCTGTATTGAGGCGAGAGCATAGAGTTTTTGAGGTGAGACAATATTCACAGTTTTCGTTGTGAGAACCTAAAACAAGGCTTTGAGCATTGTTGCTGCTGCTGAACATGCTCTGCAGAGAACATGTTTTGAGTTGTGTTCCTATGATTAGAACTGCAAATAAACTACCTCAATATGAAATATATTAAACCCCCATAGAGCAACAATATTTGTTTACAATAATTTTATTGAATAAAAAAAATATTAAATTAAAAAATAAAAGGGTTGCCATTTTAAAAAACAAAATATTTTATAAAGACTACTTTTTTGAAATTAATTGAATTTTTGGAATACTTCTGTAGGACCATGGCATAATTACAAAAGGTAGTCTCATTTGAGAAATTATTAATGGCAATCCTTTTTACATTGGAACCCATTGGTCAGTTTTAAATTGTTTGAAAAATAAATTCCTTACCATTTTATGCATGTGGAATGTCATATTTAAAAAAAAAAATAAAAATGTATATTTTCTTTTAATAAATAGGACTAACAGAATATTTGCGAAATTCCCTCGCCAATATTTGTCTACCCTCGTTAATATCTTTCTACCATAAATTATAATAAGTTTACAAAATCCCGAAATATATTCCCGTATAATGTAGTCATACTCTTCATCCTAATAAAATTCTATGTCGATTTTACCGTGCTCGTATTTCTGTTCATCTCGTGAAATCATGATTGAGGTTGAACTATTGACATTAAAACCTCGAAATTTTGCTTATATGTTGCCAGGACTCCTAGGATGTTTGGTATGGAAAATGGGATATATCGGTCCTCCGGCGCTTCTATGAGAACAATACCTTCTAATCTTCAACGAGAAGAGGTCCTGCTGATCCTCGATGAGTATAATACCTTCATCTCCAATAAACCTTTAAATGTCTGATTTTGGGAATTATGTAAAAAAATGAGAAGCAGCCTCCGCCCTTAAAGATCGCTGATATTTAATTATTGCAGCCAAATTACACCCCATACGGCTAGAAATTGTGTGAGTTGTGGAACTATTTTGTCCTCTGTGCAAAATTGCTACCAATTTGATTAAGAATGGAGGGTAGTACCCTGAAATGAGTACATTATTTACATTTTTATATACCCTTCACCACACTGTGGTACAGGGTATTATGTCTTTGTGGAAATGTTTGTAACAGGCAAAAATAATCGAAATAGACCCATTTTTTTCTTTTTGAGAATATGCATAGAATCACTTTCTGAGTCGATTTATGCATGTCCGTCCGTCTGTCCATGTTAAATTGTAAACAAAGTACAGGTCGCATTTATGATCCGAATTGGATGAAATTTGGCACAGCTCATTTGTTTGGCCCAAGGACGGACCCTATTGAAATTGGGAAAAATCGGTTCAGATTTAGATATATCTCCCATGTATAGTTTCGCCCGATTTTAGGTAAATGGTGCATCAAAGTCCCTGAAAATCATTTGATTTGCACGAAATTTGGCACAGCGTAATGAATTAGGTCTAGAATGACGTGTGCTAAGTTTCGTGAAAATCGGTTCTGATATAGATATAGCTCCCATATGTAGTTTCGCCCGATTTAAGGTAAATGGCGTACCAAAGTCCCTATATATCTTTCGATGTGCACGAAATTTGGTATGGCCTACTGAATTAAGTCTAGAATGATGTGTGCTAAGTTTCGTGAAAATCGGTTCAGATTTAGATATAGCTCCCATATATAGTTTCGCTCGATTTTAAGTAAATGGTGCATCAAAGTCCCTGAAAATCATTTGATTTGCACGAAATTTGGCACAGCGTAATGAATTAGGTCTAGAATGACGTGTGCTAAGTTTCGTGAAAATCGGTTCAGATTTAGATATAGCTCCCATATATAGTTTCGGCCGATTTTAGGTAAATGGTGCACCAAAGTCCCTGCAAATCGTTTGATTGGCAAGAATTTTGGCATAGCGACTTAATTAATTCTAGAATGATGTGTACACCTCCTATATATATTTTCGTCCGGTTTTAAGTAAATTGTGCACTAAAGATCCATAGCTTGGCCGATTGACAAAACGTACTGAAGTTAATCTGGCAGGTTTGCATGAAATCGGTTCAGATATAGATATAACGTAGTTTCCATATAAAATTTCGACTTATTTCTGTTATTATTATTATTATTTTTTATTTTTTTTTTGTAGGTATAAGCCTTATTCTCCATCCGGTATGGTTGTAATTTGACATTCTGGGCTCTTTTGGAGGGTGCGGAACATGATTACAGGAAAATTTTTAGTATGTGTTTAGTCCAATTTTTGGTATTTTGATGATCTCAACCGAAGTGACGGAAATTTAGCATTCAGGACAGTTGGTGGATAAAAAACTTGATCTCGATATGTATCCAGTGTGGGTCCATGTTTTGCAATACAAAGGTCCCGCCTCGATTTTGGTATTTTGAAGGTTGTGGACAGAGTTTCGAAACAGTGTGACTGTAGTATGACATTCCAGGTTCTCTTGGAGGGTGCGGAACATATTTACCTCAATAGAGGTTCATGTTTTGACAAAGGTCCCGTATTCGTGACATCCCATATCCGTTTCAGACAATTTAGAGTCGATTTACGAATGTCCTTTCACTCGTCTGTCTGTCTGGTAGCCTGGTGCGCACGATAATTATAGATGGGAGTAACCGAATTCATCCAAACTTTACACATGGAAATATTTCTTCAAAAGTTTGTTGAAGTTACTCAGATGGGGAATATCGGTCCACTCCTACTTGTACCTCTCCCACAAAATGGTCAAAATTTTGCTGAAAATTAATTTTACAATATCATGCGAATGAATTATCCGATTTTGAACCTAACTTTTCAAACCCTATTATCATTACCAGGCCTAGATCATGTCCAAAAATGTGACCCATTGGTTCACTCTTTGCGGTATCTCCCACATAAAGGGTCAACGTTTTCAATATTTATAATTCAATATTAATTGATTGGTATGCCCGATTCGATTTCAAACGTTTGAACATCAAACTCAAATTAAGTTCGAAGATAGGGAAAATCGGTCCTCTCATTCTGGGACCTCCCTTAAAAAATCATTAAAATTGCGCTAAATCCGTTTCAAACTTTGCACAATATAATATTTTAACCAAAGTCGTATATTGTTGAGATATGTGAATTAGCGGTCCACTCCTTCTAGTACCTCCCCCACAAAGGGTCAACATTTTAAAACTTTGTAAAACTTAAAATGAACGGAATATCCAAATTTCATCCAAATTTTGACAATCGTAATATTTTTACCTAGCCTGGATGGAATTCAAAAATGGGACCCATCGGCCCATTCCTTCTGGTACCTCCCACACAAAATGGCCAAACTAAGTTTAAAATATCATGTCAACGGACTATCCGACTTGAACTTAACTTTACACAACCTAATACTTTAACCATTTGAAATCTTCTACATCTCAGCGAACTCGGATAGGCTGATCTGTCGACAACACCGACTGACACTTTTCTTAAACACTTTGGGGGGGAAGTACTATTTTTAACCGCTCGATGTTGATCGATCAATATCAATACAACCATGCTTATTTATTGGTCAGGTCCATGCTTGTTTGTTGGTCACCTTTCTTGTGTAAAATGTGTTCGGATAATAATTATGGCATCTGGATCGATTTGAACAATTAATAAATATATACACTTGACACAATATGGAGCTCATGATCTGAGGGTGGTGGAAAATTACTTACTTTGCGGTTATTGCAGGTTTTTATACCCTTCACCACACTGTGGTACAGGGTATTATGTCTTTGTGCATATGTTTGTAACAGGCAAAAGGAAACGAGATAGACCCATGGTTCCTTTTGAGAATATGCATAGAATCCCTTTTTAAGTCGATTTATGCATGTCCGTCCGTCCGTCTGTCTGTCTGTCTGTCCATGTATTTTTGTGAGCAAAGTACAGGTCGCATTTATGATCCGATATGGATGAAAATTGGCACAGTTCATTTGTTTGGCCCAAGGACGAACCCTATTGAAATTGGGAAAAATCGGTTCAGATTTAGATATAGCTCCCATATATATTTTCGCCCGATTTTATGGAAACGGTCCCTATATATCTTTCGATTTGCACGAAATTTAGTACAGGCTAATCAATTAGGCCTAGAATGATATCTGCCAAGTTTCGTGAAAATCGGTCCAGATTTAGATATAGCTCCCATATATAGTTTCGTCCGATTTCATGTAAATGGTGCCCCAAAGTCCCTATATATCTTTCGATTTGCCCGAAATTGTGCATAACGTACTGAATTGAGCCTAGAGTGATGTCTGCCAAGTTTCGAGAAAATCGGCCCCGATTTAGATATAGCTCCCATATATAGTTTCGTCCGATTTTATGTAAATGGTGCCCCAAAGTCCCTATATATCTTTCGATTTGCAAGAAATTTGGTACAGCCTAATCATTTGGGTCTAGAATGATGTCTGGCAAGTTTCGTGAAAATCGGTCCAGATTTAGATATAGCTCCCATATATAGTTTCGTCCGATTTCATGTAAATGGTGCACCAAAGTCCCTGAAAATCATTTGATTTGCACGAAATTTGGCGTACTGAATTTAGTACAGAATGATGTGTGCCAAGTTTTTGTGAAAATCGGTTGACATTTAGATAGAGCTTCCATATATTATAGATTGATTTTAAGAAATTGACGCACCAAGGGACCAATATATGGCTGATAGGAACAAAACTTACTGAAATTAGTGTAACCTAACCTGATTAGTTTCGTTGAAATCGGTTCATATTTGGATATAGCTTCCATATATATTTTCACCCGATTTTAAGTAAATTGGGCATCATATTCCTCATGTTAGTCAGATTGGCATCAAATTTTGCACAACGTACAAAATTGAGCATAGAATTACGTATTTGCGTTTTCTAGAAGTACAGACATAGCCCAACGGATGACCTATTGATATTTTTTTGAAGTCGATTTACATACTTTTGTCCCATTGTAACAAACGAATGACATGTTTATGGATAGATCTAAGTCGATTCACATTTAGATAAATATAACATATATTATTTCATCCAATTTCATGTTAATAGTCCTGTTTAATATACCCATAGTGGTGAAGGGTATCATATAGTCGGCCCCGTCCGACTTTACTACTTTCCTTACTGGCTTTCTTCTTGTTTTATAATCACATGTCTTCAGTAAAAACGTGTGGGGGAATAATTTTGAAAAAACATATCCTGCTTCTGTATCGAGTCCTTGTGTGCCTTTTTTTGGTCCTAATATATACACCAAAAAGAGTTTTTTTACCTCCAAATCTTCTACAAAAATGTCGCTCATAAGATTTTAGATTGAATACCGCAAAGACAAGAAATTGAAAGTCAAATCTTTTCATCATCCTTTTCCACCTTAATTAATTAATTTTTGAGAACTGTAGGTCTGAACCGACCCCACATGTATAGTTTCGTGACAATTGTACTTAGACTTTCGATCAATTCAGCTAGAGGGTATACCAAAGTATGGTCTTCGGACCAATATTTCATGGTGTTACAAACTTCTAGTGGTCACACAACCCTATAATACCCTCAACAGATATCTGGGTATGGTATAAAAATTTCCTTTCCCGCCCTTCTCCGAATCCAACAAAATGTATATTCCAATATCAGAATGTTAACATATCGAAATGCATTTCACGTTGTGATTTCATTCCTGCTCCTCCTTTCTTTCTCTCTTTTAATTCTTTATTTATTTTTTTTTTCAACAGTTTGACTTTATTTTAATACAACATTGGTTGGTGGTGGTTCGTTGGTTGGTAGTCTTGATGTTGTTTTTATTTTTTGTTGATTGTTTTATGGCACAACATACATATTGTTGTGTAAGGTCATGTTCGGTATGTGTGTGTCTGTGTGTTGTTTATGACTTAAGCAATCCTTGTTGGGCTGTTGGCTAGGCAGTCAGGACTGGCATTTACTAGGACATGCCAATACAAATAGAAATATATACAAACATACATGCATACAGACAGTCAGTTAAACATACAGACAAACTTACAAACTTTTATTCATACATACATATATGTATGTATGGAAAGTACATGGTGCATTCTATATCGTTTTATAGGTATGTGTGTGTGTGTGTGAAAGTGTCTGTTTGTTGGTGTGCATTGTATTTGTTCCAGTTTTTGTTGTTATCACTGTTCGTCGTTGTTGTTGCTGCTGTTGGTTTAATATTTCACTCAAGGACTTTTCGTCCTGTCCTATAGAGCACAATGGTACACCAAACCTCTGACCTTCGAACGGTGATTGACTTTTTCGCTGCAAAGCTTTGCTGACAACTGTCCCCTTTCACTTGGACAGCCAGCCAACCAACCCGCCACATTGCTGTACCACAAAAATCTACCCCGGCCATGAATATGAACCCTAAATGTTTTGTTTATGGGGTGTTTATTTCTGTCGGTTTTGTTTGGTACGTTTGATGGTGGGTTGGGTTGATTTTCTGCTAAGGCAACTCTGCAGTTTTGTGATAACGAACAGAATGCAGTTCTCTCTCTCACAGAGAATAAAAATTCTGCTCTCATTGTGTGGTTATAATGTTGAGGTAGTCTTTCTATTTAAGGCATTTTTGGGAATGGAAAATTAATAATTTTTTATAAAAATATATTTTTTATAAAGATTTAAAAAAATCCTTTTATGCCTCTTCAACTATCCGTTCCTATTTTTTATTAAAATAATTTAAATTTACCTTGCACCTTCCTCTCATTTGATCTGAGTATGTCAAAAGCGTCGGAGTACAAACCATCAAACTCACACATCCCCTCTCATACATATATATTCATTTGTATATATATATATATATATATATATGTATGTACATAAATATATTTCAACAAAAAAAAAAACGCTCTCGATTTCTGTTCAGAATATTTTGCAGATTTCATAGACCTCCCCCCGATCAAATCTCCCCTCAACTCTTCATTCTATGATTTTATGTTGCTCACCAGCCTGCCTGCAACCGCCTGCCTGCATTCCGTCTCACTGTCATCGCTGTCGCTGTTGTCGCAGCCATAGATTGCAATTTCCGTTTGTATTTTTGTCTTTCCACACAAATACACGGCGACAACGACAACATTTGCAACGTTCAGAGTGTAAAATTCGGTTTGCGTTACGTGCGTGTGCGGCTCAAAATAAAAATAATAGTAGAAAACCGTTTTCAAAACCCGAGAAATTTCGAGCGTAAACAATTAAAAAAAAAAAAAATAAAAAAAAATTGGAAAATAATTTCGAAATATTAAAAAAAATTAAAGGTGATTTTTCCAGAATAAAATAATGAAATAAAAAAATAATAACCAAATTCAATCAGAGGATATAAAGATCATAAAGAGAAAAATTCGAATCGGAGGGAAAAAAGCTGTAAAAAAACTTTACTAAAATCCTTAAAGGAAAATTTTAAATAAATTTAAAATACATTAATTACAAATTAAAATTCTCCAATTATTGGAATCAGAATCAAAACATATTTGAACGAGTTATGTGAACCATAAACATACAATAAACTCTTTGAAAGTATGTTGGGCATGTTGCTTTCCCCCCTCAAACATGCATTTCCGTTTTATGATCAGCAATCAAAAAAAAAATCTGAAACAATAACAACAACAATCAAAAGAAATGTATTGAATTGTAAAATTCAAAATAATTGTATATTTCGGATCATAAAAATATTCTCCAGCTGTCAATCGAACATCAACGTCTTTGAATAAAATGTGGCATCGGATAATCGGACTGAAAGTTAGAATAAGGGGTTAATAGAATTTCAGGGTCAAGACGTGCAAGAGCTTGAGGACAAATTAAATCCCAAGAACCTATATGAAAATTTCAAACAGAAATACATTTTATAGTATCGACAGAAGTGACAGCTCTACCAAATAAAAACTTCCCTTATACAAATGAGTCTAACAGCCTGTTTTTGTAAAATTCTAAACGAACGAATTCGAGTGACATACGACCAAACTCCTTGGTTTTGAAAAATATGTCATTTATTTTTCTTTTGAATCAAGAAACACTTTTTTACGTAAATAAAGGTTTGGTAGTAATTCGTTCGAATTGTTTCGTTTCGAATTTTACAAAAACAGGCTGTAAATATTCCCACGAACCTCTCATGGATTCTTTTTTTAGGAATTTATTTTTAGCTCATTTTTTATTCGGATCATAAAAATTACCTTTAGTTCTCAATCGAATATCAACGTGATCGAATAAAATGTAACTAGGGAAAATCTCACAGAGAGTTATAAAAAATAAGGGGTTAATAGAATTTCAAGGTCAACGACTCATAAACAAAATATCGAAAATCACAAGGGCCTTAGAAAAAAGTTAACCCCAGGAACCTATTTGAAAAAATTCAATACACAAGTCAGTAAAAATTCGGAAAAAATTAGTACCAAACAAAAAATTCTGCTCTGCAAATAGACAAAAATGAACACACGAAGCTCTCACGGGAACTTCTTTAGTTTAGTTTAGTTTTAGCCCAATGTTTATTGGGATCATAAAAAAACCTCCAATTTTCTATTGAATATCAATGTCAGGTCAAAATAACAAAAATTATATGTGCACGAGAAAAAAATTGGACCTCAAGATCTTTTCAACTAGAAATACATTAACGGTAAAGGTGGATGTGATAGCTCTAATTGTAGTGAAAACTTAGTACTTAGTACCAAGGGAACTTAGTACCAAATAAAAACCAAACCAGTTATACGAAATTTAATGAGTGTGTTTTTCAAAAAAGTTGTGTTCAATTGGCTCTATTCTATTTTTAGCTCCATGAACCTAAAAGAATGTGACAGAAAAATAAGTAAAAAAATTTTAGTAGGTGTTGCCTACAGATATAACCTTCAGCCTATAATTTGCAGAGGTCTACGATCGGGGTTTCTAGTGTCGATGTGGAGAATGTTTAAAAAAGTTTACAACTAAAAAAAAAATTATGAAGGAAGTACATGTGATGATGGATCTAAATAGAGTGTGGTCTTACTATTAGCATTGTATGTTTTTATCAATGAGTTGACCATCTGTGTGGAGGGGCAAGTAGAAGTTCCCCTATAGACCTCATCTTGAGATTTAATGTAGGTTTGGTAAAACGTTTTACGAATTACAAATGTTGACTCAAACCGGACATTCCCTTCATTCGATACTGAATTAACAGAATTTTCAAAATGTTTACAAACGATAGGTCCTATCTTCAGACTTGATCTAGGTTTGCCAAAACTATTACTATTTGCAAAGTTTTACGATTTACAAGTTTTTGACCTTTTGGGGGGAGATATCCATAGGAGTGGACCGATAAATCCCATCTTCGGATCAAATTTGAATAATCCGTCTGATTCATAAGAAACTCACAATTTTTCGAAAATTTGGCCCCTTTAAGGCGGAGTTATTAGAAGATGGATACATCCTATCTTCCAACAGTATATACGGCTTGGTTAAAATATTAGCTTCTGCAATGTTTTGTCAACTAAGTAATTTACATCAAAATTTTGAAAGCCATTTTACAATGTGCAAAGTTGAAATGTAATCGGTTCGTTTCTTCAAGAGTTATCGTGCCCACAAGCCAGACAGGCGGCCGAATACAAATTTTCAGAGTTCTGAGTCGGACAGATACCTGGGGGCCTCAAACAAATATTTCGATGCGACACCTTTTTATCACAACAAAATAAGGTCGAGGATATAAAAAGCAATTGGCAAAGTTGAATGGATTTTTTTCAGATTAAAAATATGGCTAAAAGTACCCATAAAGAATCCGGAATGTAAGATGTCAAGGCTTTCTAAAAACCTGTCTAAAACATCCAAAATGTCGGAAATAGGCTATAGATATATATGTCAGCCTACACAGCCATTTGCAATTAAAACCTATAAAATACCGAAAAAGGGGGTGGACTATTATATATGGACTTGTGTTGTTCTACTCGCATTTTCCAAACGTAGTAAGTGTAATTTGGCCTTATACTGATGGTTAGAAACGTCTTCGTAGCAAATGTTCGATCTGTGCAAAGTGTACGAGACTCCAGCATAAAGGTCGCAAACCATTTCTATATTGAGACTTATAGCAGAATTTTCCAACCGAGTGGGATAACACAGATTTTTCAGTGTAAGTCCATTTATTTAACCAATACAACTATGTTGTAAGGGTATTATATGAAATGGATCAAAAACTTTATTTTTGTCTGTTTTTCTGGTCACGAAATTTTGCATGGAGAAGGGATTCAGACCACTGTGATAAAGATCGATCAATATTTAGCGGGTCAAGTTGACTCTGACTTTTGTGTGAAAAGTGGCAAAGTTTGCCGTCTATGTGGTATATATTTACTCTTGAAGAATATAGACCGGAGAAGTGAATA
>NW_026883516.1:0-47618 GCF_032173495.1 Musca vetustissima
GTAAATGATGCACTAAAGTCCCTATATATCTTTCGATTTGCACCAAATTTGGCATAACGTACTTAATTGAGCCTAGAGTGCTTTATGCCAAGTTTCGTAAAAATCGGTCCAGATTAATATATAGCTTCCATATATTGTTTCGTCCGATTTTATGTTAAAGATTCACCAAAGTTCTAATAAATCTTTCGATTTGGACGAAATTTGGTATAGCATACAGGATTGAGCCTGGAATGATGTGTGCTGAGTTTCGTGAAAATCGGTTCAGATTAAGATATATATATTTCCGTCAGATTTAATGTAAATAATGTACCAATGTTCTAATATTGCATAGATCGATTGATTTTAAGTAATTGACGAACCAAGGAACCAATATATGGTTGATAGGAACAAAACGTACTGAAATTAGTATAACCCAACCTGTGACAAGTTTTGTTGAAATCGGTTCATATTTGGATATAAATTCCACATATATTTTCGTCCGATTTTAAGTAAACGGTGCAAATGGTGTTTGTCAAATTGACATGAAATTTTGCACAACGCACAAAATTGAGCATAGAATAACGTAGTTGGGTTTTCTAGAAGTACAGACATAGCCCAACGGCCCAACATTTGTCCCATTGTAAGAAACAAATGACATGCAAATAGATTGATATATTTTGATTCACATAAATATCACATATTTTAGTTTATCCAATTTCATGTTAATTGTTCTGGTGAAGATAGTGGTGAAGGGTATCATATAGTCGGCTCCGTCCGACTTTACTACTTTCCTTACTGGTTTTTATTAATTTTTTTCCAGTATCCTATGTCACATTCAATGATTTTTGGATTAAAGGTAAGTGGTCACTGGGAAAACCATACAGATCAATCGGGGGTGGATTTTTGAAGAACCCCCAAGGAGTGGATTTTTCGGAAAATATTTTTAATAGAGACAATGTGGAGTATATTTAAAGAAAATATATTTTTCGAAAGCCCATTTAGGCGTGGATTGAAAAAAATACATTTTTGGAAAAGGTCAAAAAAATTTAAAGAACTTTTAAGGCGTGTATTAAAAAAACACTTTTTTGAAGACCTTTTAAGGTGTGGATTTTTTCGGAAATATTATTTTATATATTTTTTTTTGTAAATTTCTTCTTAACCACAGCCGATTCATCCATTTATGAAATTAGGTGTATTGGAAAATATAGTTTTCCATTTTCCAAGTACACAACCAAACCGGAATTTATGACACCACTGACATGCAACAATTGCGACGAAGTTCCCGTTAATATAATACTCAGCAATACCGAAGAATTATTAATGATTTATTTGATTTATAATAATGAAGGAAAACTCCCGACAATAAGTGGTGGACCGATGCAGGATAGAGGAGATAATCGTTTACATTATATGTATTTTAATTATACACTACACGCGCCCGAAGATTGGTCATTCAATAATATTAGTTTTCCGGGGGAACTGCATATGGCATGTGCATGAACTGCATGTGAGCAGAGGGAAACGTATGTAAAGGCCTTGGAAAGGGATGAAGGTGTGGCCATATTATCGATGGGATTTCGGGTAGGTTGTAGGGGATATTTTTGTATATTTCAAATTAAATTTTTAAATTTCTGTATACCAGGTTCGCCCCCAGGCAATCAGTGAATTTGTAGATGTCATCGTAAAGGAATTGCAGCATATATGGGCTGTTGATACTAATGTTTCTCTGGGTGCTACAACAAAATTATCTCTCGACAGATTTCTACCGCAGTCATTGGAATACTATCACACTTATTTGGGTTCAATGCTATCGCCCAGAGTTCCATCGGAAAACATGTGCCAGTCGAAAGTTATATGGATTGATTTCGATGAGACGCATAAAATTCATCCGGACTATGTGCGGAAATTATTTTGGGATACACACACACACATATGTATTTACAGTTTCGTTTTGTTTTTCAAAATTTCTTTACAGGTTAATGAATTCTATATGGTAAACTCGTTTTTGGGATACACCAATTTTGAATATTATTTAGACTATGAAGGTCCAGAGAGTCCAATAACATATAACGGAAAAAATGATTATTCAAAACCCCCCGAAAGTAACAAAAATCCCAGAAGGCCAACAAATGGTCGGGAACAATTGGAACCATTATTTATAAGCAATTTATTGTGAAAGAAATTTTTTTCGAGGGTATACAAGAGGTTTGGATTTGTAAAAATATATTTTTCAAGGCTCTAATAGGCGTGGATTTTTTAAAACATATTTTTTCAAACCCCATACAAGGCGTGGATTTTTTAAAACATATTTTTCCAAAGCCCATACAAGGCGTGGATTTTTTAAAACATATTTTTTCAAGGCCTATAAGATGCGTGGATTTTTTAAAGAAGATTTTTTCAAAACCCATACAAGGCGTGGATTTTTTAAAAAAGATTTTTTCAAAGCACATACAAGGCGTGGATTTTTTAAAGAAGATTTTTTCAAAGCCCATACAAGGCGTGGATTTTTTAAAGAAGACTTTTTCAAAGCCCATACAAGGCGTGGATTTTTTAAAGAAGATTTTTTCAAAGCCCATACAAGGCGTGGATTTTTTAAAGAAGATTTTTTCAAAGCCCATACAAGGCGTGGATTTTTTAAAGAAGATTTTTTCAAAGCCCATACAAGGCGTGGATTTTTTAAAGAAGATTTTTTCAAAGCCCATACAAGGCGTGGATTTTTTAAAGAAGATTTTTTCAAAGCCCATACAAGGCGTGGATTTTTTAAAGAAGATTTTTTCAAAGCCCATACAAGGCGTGGATTTTTTAAAGAAGATTTTTTCAAAGCCCATACAAGGCGTGGATTTTTTAAAGAAGATTTTTTCAAAGCCCATACAAGGCGTGGATTTTTTAAAGAAGATTTTTTCAAAGCCCATACAAGGCGTGGATTTTTTAAAGAAGATTTTTTCAAAGCCCATACAAGGCGTGGATTTTTTAAAGAAGATTTTTTCAAAGCCCATACAAGGCGTGGATTTTTTAAAGAAGATTTTTTCAAAGCCCATACAAGGCGTGGATTTTTTAAAGAAGATTTTTTCAAAGCCCATACAAGGCGTGGATTTTTTAAAGAAGATTTTTTCAAAGCCCATACAAGGCGTGGATTTTTTAAAGAAGATTTTTTCAAAGCCCATACAAGGCGTGGATTTTTTAAAGAAGATTTTTTCAAAGCCCATACAAGGCGTGGATTTTTTAAAGAAGATTTTTTCAAAGCCCATACAAGGCGTGGATTTTTTAAAGAAGATTTTTTCAAAGCCCATACAAGGCGTGGATTTTTTAAAGAAGATTTTTTCAAAGCCCATACAAGGCGTGGATTTTTTAAAGAAGATTTTTTCAAAGCCCATACAAGGCGTGGATTTTTTAAAGAAGATTTTTTCAAAGCCCATACAAGGCGTGGATTTTTTAAAGAAGATTTTTTCAAAGCCCATACAAGGCGTGGATTTTTTAAAGAAGATTTTTTCAAAGCCCATACAAGGCGTGGATTTTTTAAAGAAGATTTTTTCAAAGCCCATACAAGGCGTGGATTTTTTAAAGAAGATTTTTTCAAAGCCCATACAAGGCGTGGATTTTTTAAAGAAGATTTTTTCAAAGCCCATACAAGGCGTGGATTTTTTAAAGAAGATTTTTTCAAAGCCCATACAAGGCGTGGATTTTTTAAAGAAGATTTTTTCCAGGCTAATATCAGGCGTGGATTTTTATATCCTTCACTACACTCTGGTACAGGGTATTATGTCTTTGTGCATATGTTTGTAATAGGCAAACATGGACACATGGTTCCTTTTGAGCATATGCATAGAATCACTTTTTAAGTCGATTTATGCATGCCCGTCTGTCCGTCCGTCTGCCCATGTATTTTTGTTAACAAAGTGCAGGTCGCATTTGTGATCCGATTTGGATGAAATTTGGGACAGTTCACTTATTTGGCCCAAGGACGAACCATATTGAAATTGGAAAAAATCGGTTCAGATTTAGATATAGCTCTAATATATGTGCTGCAAAAAATTGAAAATAAAACATTTCCACCTTTGCTCTGTGAAAATTGTGATGAACCGATCGAACGTACGGTGGTGATAAATAATGGTGTACAGATGGTATTTAATGTGACCTATGGTGATGCAACAAAAATACCCACGATAAGCAATGGTCCCATGGTGCATAAGGGAAAATATCGTTTTCATGGTATCAACTTCAATTGGGTACGTGGTACACCGGATGAGTGGTTGTGGAATAATGTGGGCTTTGCTGGTGAATTGCACATTATATTTTGCAGTCTGAAGTATCGGAATTTTGAAGCAGTAGTAAATTCAAATGAAGGCATCGTCATACTGTCGATGATATTTCATGTAAGAGCAAGAGGATGGGGTTCCATTCTATTAAATAATAATTGTGGGTATTAATGTGTTTCTCTCCTAGGTTCGAAAAGAAGCAACGAAATTTGTGCCCTCTTTTAAATCAATAGTACCAGAGATTACTTATTCGCGCAGCAATATCACCTTCCCCGTCTAGCAGCCCATCAAGCTTAGTGATTTCCTACCCGCAGACACTTGATGATTTCCACACCTATATTGGAACCATGACATTGCATGATACTCCATGGGATTCGACATGTAAGGCCAAAGTAATATGGATTGATATGGAGGAGTCTTTAAAAATTGATCCGGAAGATGTGAGAAAAAAACGTAGTTTAGCTATAATTTTGTTAATTAAATCATGTGATTATTGCAGGTTTTGGAATATAAAAAAATACGCAACTTTCTTGGCTTCGGACAATTTCCACATGGTGAAAGGTATACCGGGCCAGAAGTGTGATATATAAAGCTCACGTTTCTTATGACGAAAGTTTACAGAATAAAGGAACCATAGATGTAGAGGCGAAGTATTTGATTATATTTTTGAATGTTGTTGTAATGTCTGTAATAAATAAAAATTAAATAATTTATAATAATTAAATATCCACAGGCGTGGATTTTTATTTTAAAGAATAACCCTTCACCACTTTGGGTATATTCAACAGATGGAAGCCTAACAGACGTCGCATTTTTGAAGGACCATTAATATGAAATTAAACAGGTCTTTCTGCAACCTATAAATTTTGGTCGGATATAGAGTTACTTCTTACAATAGGACAAAATTATGTAAATTAATTTAGAGCAAAATATCTAATTGTAAACCGATTTCATCGAAACTTGTCACATGTTAGGTTACACTTATTTTAGTATGTTTTGTGCATTCGGCCACATTTTGAGTTCTTTATTATATATAAAAACATATAGGGACTTTGGTGCACCATTTACATGAAATCAGATAAAAATATATATGGGATCTATATCTAAATCTGAACAGATTTTTACGAAATTAAAAACACATATTTCTAGACTTAATTCAGTACGCTATGCCAGATTTCGTGCAAATCGAAGGATATATAGGGACTTGGGTGCACCATTTACAAAAAATCGGACTAAAATATATATGGGAGCTATATCTAAATCTGATCCGATTTTTATGAAATTTTAAACATATCATTCTAGGCCTAATTCATTACGCTGTGCCAAATTTCGTGCAAATAGAATGATATATAGGGACTTTAGTGCACCATTTACAAAAAATAGGACGAAAATATATATGGGAGCTATATCTAAATCTGAACCGATTTTTATGAAATTTTACACACATTATTCTAGACCTAATTCATTACGCTATGCCAAATTTCGTGCAAATCGAATGATATATACGGACTTAGGTCCACCATTTACAAAAAATCGGACGAAAATATATATGGGAGCTATATCTAAATCTGAACCGATTTTTATGAAATTTTACACACATCATTCTAGACCTAATTCATTACGCTGTGCCAAATTTCGTGCAAATCGAATGATATATAGGGACTTTGGTGCACCATTTACAAAAAATCGGACAAAAATATATATGGGAGCTATATCTAAATCTGAACCGATTTTTTTGAAATTTTACACACATCATCGAAATCGAAAGATATATACCGTTTACATTAAATCGGACGAAAATATATATGGGAGCTATATCTAAATCTGAACCGATTTTTCCCAATTTCAATAGGGTTCGTCCTTTGGCCAAACAAGTGACCTATGCCAAATTTCATCCAATTCGGATCATAAATACGACCTGTACTTTGTTTACAATTTAACATGGACAAACAGACAGACAGACGGACGGACGGATATGCATAAATCGACTCAGAAAGTGATTCTATGCATATTCTCAAAAGGAACCATGTGTCTATCTCGCTTCCTTTTGCCTGTTACAAACATATGCACAAAGACATAATACCCTGTACCACAGTGAAGGTGAAGGGTATAAAAATACATAATAATTAAATATTGTATTTAAAGAATAACTTTTCAAGGGCCTTTAACACCATGAATTTTGGAACGTGGATTTTTTACAGAACATTTTTTCAAGGACCATCCTTAAACGGAATATTTTTCAAGGACCAACCCTAAGCGTGGATTTTTTTAAACAATAATTTTTCAAAGACCTTCAGTAAGCGTGGATTTTTAAGGAGGCTTTTTGAAGAGGCTTTTTGAAGATTTTTATTCAAGGACTTTTAACACTTTAAGCGTGGATTTTTTAACACTTTAAGGAGGCTTTTTGAAGATTTTTATTCAAGGACTTTTAACACTTTAAGCGTGGATTTTTTTTAATATTATTTCCCAAAGAATATTTTTCAAGAACCTTGAACATCTATTATAATATTATGAAGGGAGGGCCTTTAAAAACTTTTAAGGCCTATTATAGCGGATTTTTCATTATTTTTTTTTTACATTGCACAAAATATTTAAATTTGTCATATATACTAATCTACATTTCCAAAATGATTGCAAGACAAATCAACATCACACCTTGTATTAGGGACTGTGCCGTTTGACCATTGGGAATTGCATTATAAACCATATTTGTAACTGTCGTTGTTGTTGTTGTTCCAGCTTTTGGTGGTTTCGATTTTTTAATTTTACTTTCAGGATTATAATAATTTAAACTGAAATCTTTATGCGAATACCTGTGGAAGGTACGCAGCAGTTCAAACTCCTTGACCTGTGAAAATAAATGAAAACAATTATCTAAGAAAATCATTCCGGAAATGATTAGCAAATGAAACCCACATCATCCGGGTGAATTTTATAAAACTCATCAAAATCAATCCATATAACACTCGACTGGCATGTTGACGGCGAGGGTGGTCGGTACGATAACATTGTACCCAAATAGCTGTGATAATAGGCATACGATTGAGGCATAAACATGGATAGGGATAATTCATGGTTGGTCAAAGGGAAGGTCGTATTTGTATCAAAAGCTCGAACATCCACCAAATCTTTGACGATCACACGTATAAAGGGACTCGGCGTTTGTGGCCTAACCTATAGAAAACTATTTATTTATGATTTCTTTATGGGTGTACAATTTTTCAAACTTACCCGAAACGCCATAGACACCACCGCAATGCCATTATCCTTCTCCAGAGCCTTTTCATAATCATTATATCGATCACTCTGGAAAATCGTATGTAATTCGGCATTGAAACTAATATTATTGTAGCCCCATTCTTCGGGCATATACGGACGAAAATTAAAATACATAAATTGATAGCGATAATTGCCTTTCCCCTCCAAAGGGCCACGACTTAATTGGGGAATTTTTTTCTCATCGTTGTAGTGCAGTTGAATTTGTAGCTGTTCTCCATTATTTGTCAGCGTTATGGAGTCAGCACTTTCATTGCAATTCTTGCATGAAATTGGTGAGAAAAATGTATCCTCAACTTTTCTGTCATCGAATGGTATGAAATATTTACCCGCACACACCCTCTTATATTGTTCAGCTGTTGAATATTTTGTATACAAAAAACGAATAGATATATTTTTTTATTTTTTTTAAATTATTCTTAGTTCTTGGAGTGGCCCTAATTTTACCTCTAATTAAGCATCCTTGAAAAACAAGTATATATAAAACTGAAAATAAAACAAACAAAAATGTTTTGGATTCCACATCAAATCTATTAAAATATTTTGATTTATACCGATTGAAGATAATATTATATGAACACGATTTTTACGCATTCTGTTTGTTAACATTCTCTCAACTGATTTCATGTTTATTTCTAGCCACCAATAATACTTGTTGAAATTCACTGAATGCCTATGGTTTGAAATTCTCCTGGGCAAAATTATTTGTTTTGAGTTTTTTTTTTGCAATTAAATAAATGGATTTTGTATATATATATATATATATTAATTTTCCGATTATAATGGAATACAGGCCTATGACAAACACATTGCAAAGGGAGTCAAAATACACGCCTATGATGTTTAAGGTCCTTGAAAAATTATTTTTTTAAAAAATCCACGCTTGAGGTCCTTGAAAAATTATTTTTTTAAAAAATCCACGCTTGAGGTGCTTGAAAAATTATTTTTTTAAAAAATCCACGCTTGAGGTCCTTGAGGTCCTTGAAAAATTATTTTTTTAAAAAATCCACGCTTGAGGTCCTTGAAAAATTATTTTTTTAAAAAATCCACGCTTGAGGTCCTTGAAAAATTATTTTTTTAAAAAATCCACGCTTGAGGTCCTTGAAAAATTATTTTTTTAAAAAATCCACGCTTGAGGTCCTTGAAAAATTATTTTTTTAAAAAATCCACGCTTGAGGTCCTTGTAAAATTATTTTTTAAAAAATCCACGCTTGAGGTCCTTGAAAAATTATTTTTTTAAAAAATCCACGCTTGAGGTCCTTGAAAAATTATTTTTTAAAAAATCCACGCTTGAGGTCCTTGAAAAATTATTTTTTAAAAAATCCACGCTTGAGGTCCTTGAAAATTTATTTTTTAGAAAATCCACGCTTGAGGTCCTTGAAAAATTATTTTTTAGAAAATCCACGCTTGAGGTCCTTGAAAAATTATTTTTTAAAAAATCCACGCTCGAGGTCCTTGAAAAATTATTCTTTAAAAAATCCACGCCAATGGTGTTAAAGGTTCTTGAAAATCATTCTTTAAAAAATCCACGCCAATGGTGTTAAAGGTCCTTGAAAAATTATTCTTTAAAAAATCCACGCCAATGGTGTTAAAGGTCCTTGAAAAATTTTTCTTTAAAAATCCACGCTTGAGGTCCTTGAAAATTTTTAAAAAAATCCACGCCTGAGGTCCTTGAAAAATTATTCTTTAAAAATCCACGCTTGAGGTCCTTGAAAATTTTTTAAAAAATCCACGCTTGAGGTCCTTGAAAAATTATTTGTTAAAAAATCCACGCTTGAGGTTCTTGAAAAATTATTTTTTAAAAAATCCATGCTTGAGGTCATTGAAAAATTATTCTTTAAAAAATCCAAGCCAATGGTGTTAAAGGCCCTTGAAAAAATATTATTAAAAAAATGCAAGCCAATTGTGTTAAAGGTCCTTGAAAAATTATTCTTAAAAAAATCCACGCTTGAGGTCCTTCAAAAATTATTTTTTAAAAAATCCACGTCAATGGTGTTAAAGGTGCTTGAAAAATTAATCCAAGCTAATGATGTAAAGGTCCTTGAAAAATTATTCTCAAAAAATCCACGCTTCTGGTCCTTGAAAAATTATTATTTAAAAAATCCACGCCAATGGTGTTGAAGGTCCTTGAAAAAAAATATTCTTTAAAAAATCCACGCCAATGGTGTTGAAGGTCCTTGAAAAAAAATATTCTTTAAAAAATCCACGCCAATGGTGTTAAAGGTGCTTGAAAAATTATTCTTAAAAAAAAATATTTAAAAAAAACACGCTTGAGGCCCTTAAAAACATTCTTAAAAAACACGCTTGAGGTCCTTAAAAACATTCGTAAAAAAACCACGCTTGAGGTCCTTAAAAACATTCTTTAAAAACATTCTTTAAAAAATCCACGCTTGGGGTCCTTGAAAAATTATTCTTTGTAAAATCCACGCCAATGGTGTTAAAGGTCCTTGAAAATTATTCTTTAAAAAATCCACGCCAATGGTGGTAAAGGTCCTTGAAAAAATATTCTTTAAAAAATCCACGCCAATGGTGGTAAAGGTCCTTGAAAAAATATTCTTTAAAAAATCACGCTTGAGGTCCTTAAAAACATTCTTTAAAAAATCCACGCTTGGGGTCCTTGAAAAATTATTCTATAAAAAATCCACGCCAATGGTGGTAAAGGTCCTTGAAAAATTATTCTTTAAAAAATCCAAAAAATCTTAAAAAAATTCAAAGTCGTTCAAAATTATTTTATTTTCCATTTATTACAAGCATTACAACAAAATTCAATACTATAATCATATACCGTGACTCTAGATGTACGGACCCTTTATTAAGATACTTTTTGTCATATGAAACATGAGCCTTATATATTATAGTTTCTGGTCCAGTATAGTGTTCAATATGTGGAAATTGTGGGAAGCTAAGAAAATCGTGTATCTTTGCATATTCCAAAACCTGCAAAAACATATTTTTTTATTAAAAATAAAATCCGAATTATAAATACAATTTCCCACATCTTCGGGATAAATTTTCAATGGATCCCCGACATCAATCCATATTACTTTGGCCTTGCATGTCGTATTCCATGGTGTGTCGTGCCTTATCATTGTACCCACATAGGTATGGAAATGATCCAGTGTTAGTGGTAGGAAATCGCTAAGCATGAGGGGATCATCGATGGGCAAGGTAAACTTGCTGGGGTAGTGAATAATCTCAGGTATTATGGATTTAATAGATGGTACAAAATTCATAATATTTTTCCTGACCTGGGGGATAAAGACATAATAATAATCACAAAAATCATTGAAGGGAACGGCAAACTTCTAGAGTTCTCTTACATGAAATATCATCGATAGTATGGCAATACCCTCGTTCGCATTTGCGGCAGCTTCAAAATTCCCATACTTCAGACTGTAAAATGTAATGTGTAATTCGGCCGGAAAGCTGACATTATTCCATGACCATTCATCCGGTGTCCTATATAGCCAATTGAAGTTGATGCCATGAAACAGATATTTACCCTTACCCAACAAGTGGCCATTACTCAGGGTTGGTATTTTCTTCGTGTCTCTATAGGTTATATTCAAAACAATTTGTATGCCATTATTTATAGCCACCGTACTTTCGATCAGTTCACCACAATTTTGACAGAGCAGCGGGGGAAATGTTTTATTTTCAATTTTAACCAAATTCTCATCATAGGGTACGATATGTTTTCCGGCATATATTACACGGTCCCGATATTGTGGTAGCTAATATAAAATATTTTATTAGAAAAATCCACGCCTTTGATTAAGCAATAGTTGACAAAACACTGTGAAATAATATTCGATTTATTTTGCAGAATAAAGCCAACCAAATAAATTTTGATAATAAAAAACTCCACTGCCTTGTAGCTCCATTTGGTGTGGTCAAAACTGATATCTTAAAAAATATTCTTTAAAAAATCCACGCCTTGTAAGGGTCCCTTAAAAAATATTCTTTAAAAAATCCACGCCTTGTAAGGGTCCCTTAAAAAATATTCTTTAAAAAATCCACGCCTTGTAAGGGTCCCTTAAAAAATATTCTTTAAAAAATCCACGCCTTGTAAGGGTCCCTTAAAAAATATTCTTTAAAAAATCCACGCCTTGTAAGGGTCCCTTAAAAAATATTCTTTAAAAAATCCACGCCTTGTAAGGGTCCCTTAAAAAATATTCTTTAAAAAATCCACGCCTTGTAAGGGTCCCTTAAAAAATATTCTTTAAAAAATCCACGCCTTGTAAGGGTCCCTTAAAAAATATTCTTTAAAAATCCACGCCTTGTAAGGGTCCCTTAAAAAATATTCTTTAAAAAATCCACGCCTTGTGTAGGTCCCTTAAAAAATATTCTTTAAAAAATCCACGCCTTGTAAGGGTCCCTTAAAAAATATTCTTTAAAAAATCCACGCCTTGTAAGGGTCCCTTAAAAAATATTCTTTAAAAAATCCACGCCTTGTAAGGGTCCCTTAAAAAATATTCTTTAAAAAATCCACGCCTTGTAAGGGTCCCTTAAAAAATATTCTTTAAAAAATCCACGCCTTGTAAGGGTCCCTTAAAAAATATTCTTTAAAAAATCCACGCCTTGTAAGGGTCCCTTAAAAAATATTCTTTAAAAAATCCACGCCTTGTAAGGGTCCCTTAAAAAATATTCTTTAAAAAATCCACGCCTTGTAAGGGTCCCTTAAAAAATATTCTTTAAAAAATCCACGCCTTGTAAGGGTCCCTTAAAAATATTCTTTAAAAAATCCACGCCTTGTAAGGGTCCCTTAAAAAATATTCTTTAAAAAATCCACGCCTTGTAAGGGTCCCTTAAAAAATATTCTTTAAAAAATCCACGCCTTGTAAGGGTCCCTTAAAAAATATTCTTTAAAAAATCCACGCCTTGTAAGGGTCCCTTAAAAAATATTCTTTAAAAAATCCACGCCTTGTAAGGGTCCCTTAAAAAATATTCTTTAAAAAATCCACGCCTTGTAAGGGTCCCTTAAAAAATATTCTTTAAAAAATCCACGTCTTGTAAGAGTCCCTTATTTTAGATCTCAAAAACATAAAATTGAAAATTTTCTTATTTAAAAATTTATTCTCTGCAATAAATCTTCCATTTGAACTTTAAAATCTTAATTTGCATTTTCTCCTTCGAATATAAACCGCACACACAAAAAAAAATAACTAAACACATTATCAGTCACCGTGACATGACTGAGCATGTCTTAAGAAAGGTTATTTATTTAATAAAAAGAAATTACCTTATTTCCCATTATAAATTCTTAATGATATGAAAACATTTAATTTGGGTCATTGAGGAAAAGAGAGAGAGAGAAACAGAAACCGTTGCAACAAAGGCTGATAGAATTTTTCTTTCTTAGCCCAAGTTTCTTTTGTTGGCAGAGGCGACGGAGACCAGGACAAAACAACAACAACATCATCATCATAAGCTGCAATTAAACTCATTTACTGGTATTTTGAAAAAAAACTCGCCCTTTTTCCCTATTAGTTGATTTTTCCACTTGACCGGTTATCATGAAAAATGAAACACCATTTTTCCGAAAAGGCCAAGACGAAGAGACGAACATCGTCACTGAGCAGGGGCATTAAAATTTGAAACGACCCTTGTAATGCAAATATTGCCCATGGCTTATACGCATCCGTGCATTTTGACCTATGTGGGTTAAATGTGTTTTCTATAGCCTCCCCTGGAAAAAAGGATATTAACTTGGTGGTATTGTTTTTCTTGAGCAAGAAGAAGAATCATCTGGACTTTGTGGTGTTGCAATGGAATGTTGAGACATAAAGGTAGGTTTCAATGGATTTTTTACAAGGCGTACAAGGTATATTTTTTCGGGGACCATCACAAGGCGTGGGATTTTTCAAAAATATTTTTAAAGGACCATTTCAAGGCGTGGATTTTTAAAGGACCATTTCAAGGCGTGGATTTTTAAAGGACCATTTCAAGGCGTGGATTTTTAAAGGACCATTTCAAGGCGTGGATTTTTAAAGGACCATTTCAAGGCGTGGATTTTTAAAGGACCATTTCAAGGCGTGGATTTTTAAAGGACCATTTCAAGGCGTGGATTTTTAAAGGACCATTTCAAGGCGTGGATTTTTAAAGGACCATTTCAAGGCGTGGATTTTTAAAGGACCATTTCAAGGCGTGGATTTTTAAAGGACCATTTCAAGGCGTGGATTTTTAAAGGACCATTTCAAGGCGTGGATTTTTAAAGGACCATTTCAAGGCGTGGATTTTTAAAGGACCATTTCAAGGCGTGGATTTTTAAAGGACCATTTCAAGGCGTGGATTTTTAAAGGACCATTTCAAGGCGTGGATTTTTAAAGGACCATTTCAAGGCGTGGATTTTTAAAGGACCATTTCAAGGCGTGGATTTTTAAAGGACCATTTCAAGGCGTGGATTTTTAAAGGACCATTTCAAGGCGTGGATTTTTAAAGGACCATTTCAAGGCGTGGATTTTTAAAGGACCATTTCAAGGCGTGGATTTTTAAAGGACCATTTCAAGGCGTGGATTTTTAAAGGACCATTTCAAGGCGTGGATTTTTAAAGGACCATTTCAAGGCGTGGATTTTTAAAGGACCATTTCAAGGCGTGGATTTTTAAAGGACCATTTCAAGGCGTGGATTTTTAAAGGACCATTTCAAGGCGTGGATTTTTAAAGGACCATTTCAAGGCGTGGATTTTTAAAGGACCATTTCAAGGCGTGGATTTTTAAAGGACCATTTCAAGGCGTGGATTTTTAAAGGACCATTTCAAGGCGTGGATTTTTAAAGGACCATTTCAAGGCGTGGATTTTTAAAGGACCATTTCAAGGCGTGGATTTTTAAAGGACCATTTCAAGGCGTGGATTTTTTAAAGAATATTTTTTCAACGATTATCTAAGGCGTGGATTTTTTAAAAATATTTTTTCAAGGCGTGGGTTTTTAAAGGACCATTTCAAGGCGTGGATTTTTAAAGGACCATTTCAAGGCGTGGATTTTTAAAGGACCATTTCAAGGCGTGGATTTTTAAAGGACCATTTCAAGGCGTGGATTTTTAAAGGACCATTTCAAGGCGTGGATTTTTAAAGGACCATTTCAAGGCGTGGATTTTTAAAGGACCATTTCAAGGCGTGGATTTTTAAAGGACCATTTCAAGGCGTGGATTTTTAAAGGACCATTTCAAGGCGTGGATTTTTAAAGGACCATTTCAAGGCGTGGATTTTTAAAGGACCATTTCAAGGCGTGGATTTTTAAAGGACCATTTCAAGGCGTGGATTTTTAAAGGACCATTTCAAGGCGTAGATTTTTAAAGGACCATTTCAAGGCGTGGATTTTTAAAGGACCATTTCAAGGCGTGGATTTTTAAAGGACCATTTCAAGGCGTTGATGTTTAAAGAATATTTTTCAGGGATCAATACAATACGACGTCCTTAATGTTAATCCTTCTGGTTTTCCTTATTAAAATTGGGATCTCATTTCGTTATTTTTTTTTTTTTCTCCACTAGAATCTTCGTTTTTTCTTCTACTTAATGCTTGGTAAGCATTACATTTTCTTTTCATCAAGGTTGCCTTTTTAATTATGTGTTTTTCACTCTTTTTTTTTTGGAGAATTCAACGATAATGATGTTGATGTTAGCTGTCAGTTTTATGATAGTATTAGTGTAATAGGGTTGTCGTTTGTTATCAAACGCAGCAAATGCTGTGGCCATCATTGTCATGAGAAAGAAGAAGGGTATGGGAATGACTGTCAATGTCAATGAGAAACCAGACCGAAATCGTATTTAGATTTTGAAATTTGGAATACAAAATAAAAATATCCATCTTTTAATAAAACGACATTTAATCCGGGAACAACGATCGTATGGGGTCTAAAACAAGACAGCTCACAAAATCTTGCCGAAGCATACTTTTCAGTAGCGATCAAAGGTCATAGAAAAAAGGCCGAATAACAATCCTTTCTCAACTGACCATACCAGTACTTTCACAAAAAAAAGATCCGCAACTCTCTTCTTCTTTTTCCTTGTCTTGTGTTTGCACTTTTACCTGCTTCGCTCAACATAATAGTCTATTCATGGATTTTTATGTGATTTCATCGTTTCTATTTAGTTTAGAGGTGCATTCATGGCTTTGTTTTTTCCTTTACGTTGGCTTTTCTTCCTCTACCTTTTTTCCTCCTTTATTCATATTGCATCTCTGACATATTTGTTGTTGTTGGGGTCTTGTAAAAATGATGATGAGATTTTTACCCATCCACTAGGGCACTAAAATGCGCAGATTTTTTTCGCATCAATATTAGTGGTTTGCTGTGCGAAAACAAAACCTTACGCTTCATCACCAAAAACAACAGACGGCCATGAATATGAAATTACGAAGTAAAAAAAAGGAAAGCAAACTAGAGGAGCTATAGAATACCATAGTAATTAGAAGAAGTCAGAAAAAAGGATTCTCAGTGAAAGAAAGTTGGCGTTCGCGAAAAAGAAATTAAAGAAAAAATCATGTCTTGGGTTATGAGGTTCATTAGATGTCATAGCTGAAGTGGCCTAAACTGTGGTCGCAAAGGAAATTTTTTTTCAAGACACTTATAAGGCGTGGATTTATAAAAGAAAATTTTATTCAAGACCCCTATAAGGGAAAGATTTATTAAATGATATTTTTTAAGACCCTTAAATGCGATGGAAAGGGACTGGCGTAAGTAAATGAGATGATTATGCCCTCTATTATAGCTGCCATGAAACGAGACGTGAATTTGGCTGCGGATTTATGGTTAAGAGGAGAATAAATACCTCGTCTCCAGATTCACTCCAGTAGCTGAGCGAATTGCTATAATCCGTATATTTGCGTCCATGCTCCGACCTAAGATAAAGATGAACAGACCAAACACACACTTTACGATCGCCTAGAAACAGCATATGACCGTTTTTCTGGCCATGACATTAAATTCTGCTAGGAGATTTTAATGCAAAAATCGGAACGGAAAATATCTTTGGCCCCACCGTTGGAAAATTCAGTCTCCATGAAGAAACTTCAGACAACGGCATGAGATTGATTGACTTCGCGGCAGCAAAAAACAGGGTAGTTAACAGCTCAGATTTAAGCATCTCGATATACACAAGGCCACTTGGATTTCTCCCGATAGAACAACGAGAAATCAAATCGATCATGTTGTAATAGGCGGAAGGCATTCATCCAGTGTTTTAGACGTTCGATCGATCCGAGTAGCGAATATCGATTTGGACCATTACCTATGAAAAACGCAGCGTATAGGGCAGCCCTGTGGACATTAGCAACACGTAATGTGATGGAGAACTATCGGGAGAAAAGGAGATAGGAGAAACGTGTTTTCAGAAAAAAGAAGGAATAACAAGGAAAACGTGAGCGGGAGCAAATCGTCAGAATCAAGTCCGGGTTAAAACACCAAACTACCAACGGGTTAAAACACCAAACCGAAGGCTTTGGTGCAGGCTCATCCTCATGTAGAGATAAAGAGGAAGTGCTGAGGATCTAGAAGGAGCATTTTGAAAAACTTCTGGTATCAAATAGTACCGGTGAAGAGGATACCCCAGAACCAATAATAGATGACGGTATATAGTGTATACCGCCTAGCCAAGATGCAGTCAGAGTAGCGATAGCGGCTGAAGAATAATAAAGCAGTAGGTACCGATGGGTTAAAAGCCGAACTATTCAACCCTGATGGTCAGATGCTGGTAAGGAGCATGCACCAGCTGATTAGTACAATTTGGCTAGAAGAATGCATGTCCAATGATTGGAACCTCTGCATCCTGTGTCCTGTGCCCAAAAAAGGAGACAATACGATATGTGCCAACTATAGAGGAATAAGCCACCTTCCCATCGCATATAAAGTGCTATCCAGTGTGCTGTGTGAACGACTGAAGCCAATGGTCAATGACATTATTGAACCATACCAAGGCGGCTTCATACCTGGCAAATCCACGATTGGCCAGATTTTCACTCTGCGCCAAATCCTGGAAAAAACCCACGAAAAACACATCGACACATTCCACCTATTCGTCGATTATAAAGCCGCACTCGACAGCCCTATCCGTTCAAAGGTGTATAAAGCCTTGTCTGCGTTTGGCATTCCTGCAAAAGTAATACGGCTATGCAGGATAACTTTAACTGGCACAATATCAGCAGTTAACGTCAGAAAGGATCTCTCTGAGCCCTTTAATACCGAACGAGGTGACAAGGTGACAGTTTGTCGTGGTACCTTTTAACATCCTGCTGGAAAAGGTCATACGAGAAGCAATAGTGAACAGAAATGACATTATGTACACCAAACAACACATGATACTCGCCTAAGCCGATGACATCGACATCATGGGTCGAACACTGAGAGCGGCAACAGCCACCTTTGAACAAATCGAGAAGGAGTCTGCCAAAGTGGGTCTGGTAGTAAACGGCGAGAAGACCAAGCTGATGGTATCAACGCGCAAGACGTTCAGTAGACTCGGACCAACTGTGGAACTTGAGAACTACAGCTTCGAGGTAGTCAAAGATTTTATATACCTGAAATCAGTTTTGAAATTCGGAGAAGGATAGTGATGGCCAACCGATTCTACTATGGTCTGAGCAAACAACTCAAAAGCAAGTCCACCTCCCACCAGACCAAACTCATACTCTACAAGACGCTGATACTACCCGTGCTTTTATATATATCTGAAGCATGGGTACATGCGCAAGTAAATGAGACAGCTCTTGGAGTATTTGAGAGAAAAATTATCCGAAAGATCTATGGGCCGATCTGCGTTGACGGTGAATATCGCTATCGAATGAACAATGAGTTGTACCAGCTATTCTCGGACATCGACATTGTTAGACGTATTGAGCTGCAGCGACTACGTTGGCTAGGTCATGTTGTGAGAATGGATGAAGATGCCCCAGCCCAGAAGGCATATAAAAGCGAACCAGCTGATGGTTCACGCAGAAGGGAAAGGCCACGAATAAGATGGAAAGACCAAGTGGAAGACAACGTTGTCGAATATAGTCTTTCAAATTGTAAGGCCTGAATATTTTAAAAAATATTTTTTCAACACCCTTATAAGGCGTGGATTTTATATAGAATATCTTTCAAGACCCTTATAAGGTGTGAATTTAAAGAATATTTTTTCTAGACCCTTATAAGGCGTGGATTTAAAGAATATTTTTTCAGGGACTAACACATGGTGTGGAATATTTTTAGGGACCCTCACAAGGCGTGGATTTTTTAAAGAATATTTTTTCAAGGCCCATACAAGGCGTGGACTTTTTAAAGAATATTTTTTCAAGGCCCATACAAGGCATGGATTTTTTAAAGAATATTTTTTCAAGGACCATAAAGAGGCGTGGATTTTTTTAAGAATATTTTTTCAAGGATCATTAAAAGGCGTTGATTTTTTAAAGAATATTTTTTCAAGGACCATACAGGGTGTGGACATTTTAAAGAATATTTTTTCAAGGCCCATACAAGGCGTGGATATTTTTTAAAGAATATTTTTTCAAGGTCCATACAGGGCGTGGACATTTTAAAGAATATTTTTTCAAGGCCCATACAAGGCGTGGATATTTTTTAAAGAATATTTTTCAAGGACCATAAAGAGGCGTGGACATTTTAAAGAATATTTTTAAGGCCCGTACAAGGCGTGGATATTTTAAAGAATATTTTTAAGGCCCGTACAAGGCGTGGATATTTTAAAGAATTTTTTTTTTCAAGGATCATTAAAAGTCGCGGATTTTTTAAAGAATTTTTTTCAAGGATCATTAAAAGTCGTGGATTTTTTAAATATTTTTTTTTCAAGGAGGCGTGGATTTTTAAATTTTTTTTAAAGGCGAGGATTTTTTTATAGAATATTTTGAGCCACTGTTACGTTACCAAAATAAAAATAGTGAAAAAATCACCCAAAAAAGAGTTTCAGTTTACACTGCAGATTAGCTAACATATCGCTGTAAAACAAGCTAGATAGACGAAACACCCACCAAAGGAGATGAAAAGTTAATAGAGGTTACAAACTAATTGTATGTTTTTTTTTATAAAAAATTGCAATTTAATCTTTATGTTCCATCCCAAGTATCTTATTTGGGTGTATTCTACCCTATCATGTTCTTTTGTACTTCCCTTAAGTGGTGGAATTAAATGAAAATCGTGCATTACATCTTAAGTGACGAAGGAGGTGTCCGCAGATTAAAAGCCAATCAACTCAGTTCAGCAATTATTTAAAAGGATAAAATTAGATAGATATATGACGGAATATATATTTGAAGGCCATTCGTTGGGGTTTTTTGGCACAGTAGTATTAAATCGTAGATTATTGAAGACCATCAAGGGTGAGTTCCTTAAGGTTTTTTTGTTAGGGAACACTAAAAGGCGAGTATTTTTTAAAGGACCCACTTTAACCTATAGTTTTTTAAAGAATATTTTTTTTATTTTTCAGGAATATTTTTGTGGGACCAATACAAGGGAGGAGTTTCTGTCGTCTACAGAATATGATATCCTCCTATATGATATCCATCCTTCTCTTCTAATGTTAATTGACCAGTATTATTTTAAATAATATTTATTTAAAAATTTCCTTTCACTTTAGACTAAGTTTGTTTGATAGTATATTTGTGTGTGTGTTTGTGCTTGTTTTTCCTAGCCATAACCATTTTAATATTTTCCCCGGCCTGTTCAATGTTTAATTCCATTGCATAATTCCCCTAAGTAAAATCACAATGGGATTAGTTGAGCTGAATGGCAAAAAAAAAAAAAAATTGTAGGAAAAAAGTGGAAAATTTCCTGCTTGGATTGGGTTGATGGAGATGCCAAATGCCAAACGAACAAAATGAACACTCTTTTAAAATAGCAAATAATAGTGAAATATAGCAATCAGAGAAATTATAGTCTCTATTTTTTTCTTCTCCTTCTTCATTTCTCTTCATAGAACAAACAAATATTTACGCAAGGGTTATGCTATTAGGTTGGGGTTGCCATCTCGCAAAAAATAAAAAAGGAGTCCTGGACAAATATTCTTTAAATATTTCTCCAGGATGAATGGCCTTGGCCATTCGGCTTTTTATTACAAAACATGGAAAATATATGCTTTATATGGAAAAAATATGCTTTAAAAAATCCACTACTCCTAGAAGTCCTGAAAAAATATGCTTTAAAAATCCAAGATCCTAGGAGTCCTGGAAAAATATGCTTTAAAACTCCACGACTTCTTGGAATCCTACAAAAATTCTTCAAAAAATTCACGCCTCTTACAAGGCTTGAAAAAATACTTTGCTGGCTTGTGACAGAACTTTCGTTCCATAAGCTGAGATTAAAAAAGATTTCCAGGCGCGTCGGTCTTTTGGGGAGTTTTTCCAATTTGAAAGACCATGTTCGGCCATGTTGTCTTCCACTTGGAGGCCTTCCCCTTCTGCATGAACTATCACCTGGTTCGCTTTTATATGCCTTCTGGGTTGGGGCATCTTTATCCATTCTCACAACATGATCTAGCCAACGTAGTCGCTGCAGCCCAATACGTCTAACAATACCGATGTCCGAGAATAGCTGGTACAAGTCATTGTCCATTCGACGGCGATATTCACCGTCAACGTACATCTGCCAATAGATCTTTCGGAGAATTTCTCTCAAGCACTCCAAGAGCTGACTCATCTGTTTGCGTATGTACTCATGCTTCATAGCGCGGGTAGTATCAGCGTCTTGTAGAGTGTGAGTTTGATCTGGCGGGAGGTGGACTTGCTTTTGAGTTGTTTGCTCAGATCATAGTAGCATCGGTTGTCCATCACTATCCTTCTCCGAATTTCAAAATTGATGTCATTTGTTTTATTTATGCCGGTACTAAGGTATATAAAATCTTTGACTACCTCGAAGCTGTAGTTCTCAAGATCCACAATTGGATCCATCAGCTTGGTCTTTTCGCCATTTACTGCCAGACCCACTTTGGCAGACTCCTTTTCAAATTTCTTCAAACGTAGCTGTTACCGCTCTCAATGTTCGACCAATTATAACGATGTCACCGGCGTAACATGTGTTGATTGGTGTACACAGTGCGATTTCTGTTCACCTTTGGCTCTCATATGACCTTTTCCAGCAGGATGTAAAACGGGTCACACGACAAACGGTCACCTTGTCTGAATTTTCGTTCGGTATTAAAGGGCTCCGAGAGGTCCTTTCCGACTTTAACTGCTGATCTTGTGTCAGTTGAAGTTATCCTGCATAGCCGTCTCGTTTCATGGCAGCTATAATACTGGACGTAATCATCTGATTTACTTGCGGGAATTCCAAACACAGACATGGCTTTATACACCTCTGAACGTATAGGGCTATCGAATGCGGCTTTATAGTCGACGAATAGGTGGAATGTGTCGATGTGTTTTTCGTGGGTTTTTTTCCAGGATTTGGCGCAGAGTGAAAATCTGGTCAATGGTGGATTTGCCAGGTGTGAAGCCGCATTGGTATGGTCCAATAATGTCATTGACCATTGAATTCTGTCGTTCACGCAGCACACTGGATAGCACTTTATATGCGATGGAAAGGAGACTCATTCCTCTATAGTTGGCACATATCGTCTTGTCTCCTTTTTTGTGCACGGGACATTGGATGCTGAGGTTCCAATCATTGGTCATGCATTCTTCTAGCCAAATGGTACTAATCAGCTGGTGCATGCTCCATAGCAGCATCTGACCACCAGTCTTGATTAGTTCGGCTTGTAACCCATCGCCACCAGCTGCTTTATTATTCTTCAGCCGATTGATTGCTATTCTGACTTCATCTTGGCTAGGTGGTATACGCTCTATGCCGTCATCTATTATCGGTTCTGGGTATCCTCTTAACCGCTACTATTTGATACCAGAAGTTTTTCAAAATGCTCCTTCTAGATCCTCAGCACGCTGTCTGTATCTGTCAAAGGGTTTCCTTCTTCATCTCTACAGGAGGATGTGCCTGTACCAAAACCTTCGGTTTGGTGTTTTACCCGTTGGTAGAATTTTCGGACTTCATTCTGACTCCTGTACATCTTGATTTGCTCACGCCCACGTTTTTCTTGTTCTTTCTTCTTTTTTCGGTAAACACGTTTCTCCTCTCTCCTTTTCTCCCGATAATTCTCCATAACATTACGTGTTGCTACTGTCCGCAGGGTTGCCCTATACGCCGCGTTCTTCACATCAGTAGAATTACGACACTCCTCATCGTAGCATGGGTTTCTTGGTGTTGGTTTTTGGTATCCAAGTGTTGCTTTTGTTGCAGTTTGTAGGGAGTGGGAAATTATTTGGCGTTGTGCTTTTATACTATTATCGGGACAAGGGGTGCTTTCGTCAAGCAGGTGGATAAGTTGAGCGGAGTAAACCTCGGCTACCTGTTGTGTTAGATCGCACCTTTGCTGCAACATTAAGATGAGTGTGAACCTTGGCTGCTACAAGGTAGTGGTCCGAATCGATATTCGCTCCTGGGGTCGATTGAACGTCTACTACGCTGGATGAATGCCTTCCGTCTATTACAATATGATCAATTTGATTGATCAGGACAAATGCATGTGGCCTTGTGTATATCGAGATGATTGAATCAAGTGCTGCTAACTACCGTGTTTTCACGCCTCTTGTATGGGTCTTGAAAAAATATTTTTTAAAAAATCCACGCCTCTTGTATGGGCCTTGAAAAAATATTCTTTAAAAAATCCACGCCTCTTGTATGGTTTGCCTTGAATAAATATTCTTTAAAATATCCACGCCTCTTGTATGGGCCTTGAAAAAATATTCTTTAAAAAATCCATGCCTCTTGTATGGGCCTTGAAAAAATATTCTTTAAAATATCCACGCCTCTTGTATGGGCCTTGAAAAAATATTCTTTAAAAAATCCATGCCTCTTGTATGGGCCTTGAAAAAATATTCTTTAAAAAATCCACGCCTCTTGTATGGTTTTCCTTGAATAAATATTCTTTAAAATATCCACGCCTCTTGTATGGACCTTGAAAAAATATTCTTTAAAAAATCCATGCCTCTTGCATGGGCCTTGAAAAAATATTCTTTAAAATATCCACGCCTCCTGTATGGGCCTTGAAAAAATATTCTTTAAAAAATCTACGCCTCTTATATCGGCCTTGAAGAAATATTCTTTAAAATATCCACGCCTCTTGTATGGGCCTTGAAAAAATATTCTTTAAAAAATCTACGCCTCTTGTATGGGCCTTGAAAAAATATTCTTTAAGAAATCTACGCCTCTTGTATGGGCCTTAAAAAAATATTCTTTAAAAATCCACGCCTCTTATAGGACTTAAAAAAATATTTTTAAAAAATATATTCTTTAAATATCCACGACTTGATATACGCCGTGTGTGGACATTAAAACGTATTTCAGTTAAGGTATCTAAAAAATATTATTTTTGCCATGGGGCAACCCGACATAAAATTTCACTATTTTCATTCCTATTCGGTTTTACAATCAGTTCATAGTAGCCCATAGTTGTTGTTTTTGTATTATTTTGCAAAAACAACAAGAAATGAAAATAGCATTTTGTTCCGCTGGGATTTTGTTATTTTCTCATTTCTGCCATTTGTGAATTGTTAATTTTCCAATGATTTCTCGAGCGTTATGCATCAGAGATTTATGAAAAAACACCAACAACAACACCATCATCATCCCGTCAAATAACTCCATAAAAAGGCAAAAAAGCAGCAGAAAAAGAAATGAAACGAAACGAAATGAACATTTTAATCTTACCGATGAAATTTTCTTTAGTTGTTGCTGATGTCGTCGTCGTTTTTTGTGCCTTCGTTTTCCACTATTTTCTTGTAGTTCTTAATTCTTAGCAATTCGAATACAATTTTAATTCCAGTTCAATTCGAAGATGTAATGCAAGGCACAAAAAAGCGGCAGGATGAACGAACAGCGAAAGAGTTCATGTCATTGCAAGGATTAATAATTAAGCGAAGAGATTTTTCTTTAAGAGGAAAAACAAAATACAAAATCAACTTTACTTTGATGGACTGGAGTCACAGCCTCCCACATAAGTGCATAGCTGGAGGCTCTACTGCAACGATGATGATGATGATGGTTTTCCATTAGCCTGGTGATGGCATTAAATATGAATGGAGAAAATATTTCTTTGACAGAAAAACAAGAAAATTGAAATCGAATTTGTACTACGATCTGTTGAGCTATTATCTTTTCGTGAAAAAGAAATGATGAAAAGATTTATTTTATTATTTAATTATTGTAGCTAAAGAACTGCAAAAAAATTTATGAATTTTAAATATTTCTTCCTCATATTCTACATATTAAAGAGATATACAAATTTTATGGTATCTCAGAAAATATCCTAGGTCCCTTAAAAAATATTCTTTAAAAAAACACGGCTTGTATAGGTCCCTGAGAAAAAAATATATTCTTTAACCAGTAAGGAAAGTGTTAAAGTCGGACTGGGCCGACTATATGATACCCTTCACAACTTTGGGTATATTGCACATATGTATCCTTACGTTTGCATGTCAATGTTCTCTCGAAAGTACATACTCATGTCTTTCTACAACCTATGTTAAATTTAATTTCAATCGGGCAGATTTGGAGTCGTTTGCGTACCATGGGACAAATTTATGGAAAACGTTTTATAGCAAATTTAATTTCAATCAGACACCCGTTCGAAAAACATATGGAGGCTATGGCTGCATCTGCATTCAAGTCTTCACGAAACTTAGCACACATCATTCTAGACTCAATTCAGTACGCTATGTCAAATTACGTCCAAATCGAAAGGTATTTGGGACTTTGCTGCACCATTTACCTTAAATCGGACGTAAATATATATGGGAGCTATATTTAAATCTGAACGGTTCTTTACGAAACTCAGCACACATCATTCTAGACTCAATTCAGTACGCTATGTCAAATTACGTGTAAATCGAATGATATTTAGGGACTTTAGTGCAGCATTTACCTTAAATCGGACGAAAATACATATGGGAGCTATATCTAAATCTGAACCGATTTTCCCGAAACTTAGCATACATCTTTCTAGGCTCACTTCAGTACGTTGTGGCAAATTTCGTGCAAATCGAAAGGTATTTAGGGACTTTGGTGCACCATTTATGTAATATCGGACGAAAATATATATGGGAGCTATATCTAAATCTGAACCGATTTTCACGAAACTTAGCACACATCATTCTAGGCTTAATTCAGTTCGCTATGCCAAATTTTGTACAAATCGAAGAATATATAGGGTCTTTGCTGCACTATTTACATTTAATCGGTCGAAAATATATATGGGAGCTCTATCAAAATCTGAATCGATTTTCACGAAACATAGCACACATCATTCTAGGCTCAATTCAGTACGCAGTGCCAAATTTCGTGCAAATCGAAAGATATTTAGGGATTTTGGTGCAGCATTTACCTTAAATCGGACGAAAATATATATGGGAGCTTTATCTAAATCTGAACCGATTTTCACGAAACTTAGCATACATCATTCTAGAATTAATTGAGTACGGTGTGCCAAATTTCGTCCAAATCGAAAGATATTTAGGGACTTTGGTGCACCATTTACCTTAAGTCGGACGGAAATATATGGGAGCTATATCTAAACCTGAACCGATTTTCGGGTTCGTCCTTGGGCCAAATGAATGAGCTGTGCCAAATTTCATCCAATTCGAATAATAAATGCGATCTGTACTTTGTTTACAATTTAACATGGACAGACAGACGGACGGACGGACATGCATAAATCGACTCAGAAAGTGATTCTATGCATATTCTCAAAAGGAACCATGGGTCTATCTCGATTACTTTTGCCTGTTACAAACATATGCACAAAGACACAGTGGGGTTGAAAGGTATAAAAATCCATGCCTCGTTTAGATCCCTGAAGAAATATTCTTTAAAAAATCCACGCCTTATAAGGATACTTTAAAAAATATTCTTTAAAAAATCAACGCCTTGTAAGGGTACCTTAAAAAATATTCTTTAAAACATCCACGACTTGTAAAGGTTCCTTAAAAAATATCCCTAAAAATACACGCCTTGTATTGGTCCTTGAAAAATATTCTTTAGAAAATACACGCATTCTATAGATCACTGAAAATAAATGTTTTATTTTTTTTTAATTTTTTTTAAACCCACGTCCCTGAAAATCGGAATCCTGAAAGGACCTCAAATAATTCAGTCATTTATTTCCACACTACTAGGTTTATGATGCATGAATATTTTATTATTTTTTTGTCCATTAAAATTTCATTTATTTGTTGTAGTTTTTTTTGGAAAACTTCTCTCTCATTGCCGTGAATGCCATAACTTACGATTTGTTTTTGAAAATGCATTCATAAGTGAATGTATTTCAGTTGGAAACCATAAATTGACTCATAAACATAAATTTATGTGTTTTTTTTTTCTTCGTCCTTAAGACATTCCTGGTTTTTCTTTCTGCCTTTCATAAGTCATTCACTTGGATTGGCACATTGGCAAACCAAAAAAAGAAATAAAAAACAAAAAACATCGGACGAAACAAAGAAATGTTACAATGTAACTGAAGAAAAGTTTTTGTGATACTTTTTAATTTACTGGTGTTGTTTTAAAAAGTGACAGTGTCGAAGAAGTTTTCGTGTGAAATGCCTGAGAGCCAAAAAAGTCTATAACACACACACACACACACGCACGAAGAAGGCGATGAAGATGTAGAAGCATATGCAGCATTTCCTCAGAAACTCATACACGTGTACTTCCTCTCTTGCACACGCACAGAAATTTACACAAATACTGAAGCAAACATATTAGCCCTGAAGAAGAATTATTACACTGGGTAGGGTAAATAAAGAGGAACAGTGACTTGGGGGTAATTTACTTGCAAGGACCAAACGTGTATTTTTTAAAGAATTTTTTCAAAGACTAAAGGCCTAATAAGCGTGGATTTTTTAAAGAATTTTTTTCAAGGGCCAATGGCCTAATAAGCGTAGTTTTTTTAAAGAATATTTTCCAAGGATCAAAGGCCTAATAAGCGAGGATTTTTTAAAGATGTTTCCATGTTAATAAAAGTGGATTTTTTATAGAATTTATTACCAAGGACTTGACGAAAGCATCCCTTGTCCCGATAATAATATAGAAGCACAATGGCAGAGAATTGGCCCCTCCCTACAAACTGCAGCAAAAGCAACACTTGGGTACCAAAAATCACCACCAAGAAACCCATGGTAAGATCAGGAGTGTCGTAATGCTACTGATGCGAAAAACGCAGCGTATAGGGCAACCCTGCGGACAGTAGCAACACGTAATGTGATGGAGAACTATCGGGAGAAAAGGAGAGAGAAGAAACGTGTTTTCAGAAAAAAAGAAATAACAAGAAAAACGTGAGCGTTAGCAAATCGAGATGTGCAGGAGTCATAATGAAGTCCGGAAATTTTACCAACGGGTAAAACACCAAACCGAAGGCTTTGGTGCAGGCACATCCTCCTGTTGAGATACCTGGTGACAGATACAGACAGCGTGCTGAGGATCTGGAAGGAGCAAACTTCTGGTATCAAATAGTAGCGGTGAAGAGAATACCCCAGAACCAATAATAGATGACAGTATAGAATGTATATGTATATATGAGGTCAGAATGGCAAACATTCGGCTGAAGAATAATAAATCAGCAGGTGCCGATGGGTTACAAGCCGAACTATTCAAGACTGGTGGTCAGATGCTGGTAAGGAGCATGCACCAGCTGATTAGTACAATTTGGCTAGAAGAAGGCATGTCCAATGATTGGAACCTCAGCATCTTGTGTCCCGTGCACAAAAAACGACTGAAGCCAATGTTAAATTACATTATTGGACCATACCAATGCGGCTTCAGACCTGGCAAATCCACCATTGACCAGATTTTCACTCTGCGCCAAATCCTGAAAAAAACCCACAAAAACACTTCGACACATTCCACCTATTCGTCGACTCTAAAGCCGTATTCGATAACCCTATTCGTTCAGAGGTGTATAAAGCCAAGTCTGCGTTTGGCATTCCTGCAAAATTAATTTGACTATGCAGGATAACTTTTACTGGCACAAGATCAGCAGTTAATGTCGGAAAGGACCTCTCGGAGCCCTTTAATACCGAATTCAGACAAGGTGATAGTTTGTCGTGTGACCTTTTTAACATCCTGCTGGAAAAGGTCATACGAGACGCAAAAGTGAACAGAAATGACACTCTGTACACCAAGCCACACATGTTACTCGCCTACGCCGATGACATCGATACAATGGGTCGAACATTGAGAGCAGTAACTGCCACCTTTGAACAAATTGAGAAGGAGTCTGCCAAAGTGGATCTGGCAGTAAATGGCGAAAAGACCAAGCTGATGGTGTCAACGCGCAAGACGTCCAGTAGATTCGCACCAACTGTGGAACTTGAGAAATACAGGTTCGTCAATGATTTTATATACCTTGGTGCCGCCATAGATAAAACGAATGACATCAGTTTTGAAATTCGGAGAAGGATAGTGATGGCCAACCGATGGTCTGAGCAAACAATTCCAAAGCAAGGCCACCTCCCGCCAGACCAAACTCACACTCTACAAAACTATCCGTGCTGTTATATGGATCTGAAGCATGGGTACATACGCAAGCAGATGAGACAGCTCTTGGAGTGCATGAGAAAAGAATTCTCTGAAAGAACTATGTGCCGATCTGAGTTGACGGTGAATATCTTCGTCGAATGAACCATGAGTTGTACCAGCTATTCTCGGACATCGGCATTGTTAGACGTATTGAGGTGCAGTGACTACGTTGGCTGGTTCATGTTGTGAGAATGGATGAAGATGCCCCAGCCCAGTAGGCATATAAAAGCGAACCAGCTGATGGTTCACGTGGAAGGGGAAGGTCACGAATAAGATGGGAAGATTAAGTGGAAGGCAACATTGCCGAATGTGGTCTTTCAAATTGGAAAAACCGCGCAAAAGACCGACGCGCCTGGAAATCTTTTTTAAGCTCGGCTTATGGAACGAAAGTTCTGTCACAAGCAAGCTAAGTAAGTAAGTATTTCCAAGGACCAAAGGTCTAATAAGCGCGGATTTTTTAAAGAATTTTGTCCAAAGACCAAAGGACTAATAAGCGTGGAGCCTTAAAGAATTTTGTCCAAGAAACAAAGGCCTAATAAGCGTAAATATTTTAAGATTTTTTTGAGAGTTTGTATTTAGAAAAACATTTTTTGAGGACAAAAGGCTTAATAAGCATGAATTTAAGTTTTTTTTCAAGGACCAATGGCCTAATAAGAGTGGATTTGTTTGAAGATTTGTTTTAAGGACCAAAGGCCTAATAAGCGTGGTTTCTAGGGAAATTTTTCCAAGGACCAAAGGCTTGGATATTTATTTTGTAAAGAATTTCCAATGATCAAATGCGTAATAAGCGTGGATTTTTAAATAATTTTTTCCAAGGAACAAAGGCCTAATTAGTTTGTATTTTTTTTTTTAAGATTTTTTCCAAAGACCAAAGGCTTAATTAGTGCGGATTTTTTAAAGATTTTTTTCCAAGGACCAAAGGCTTTATAAGCGTTAATTTTTTAAAGAATTTTTTCCAAGAACCAACGACCTGGATTTTTGAAGAATTATTTACCTGTTTATGTACCCTACATAAATTACTCAGCTTGAAGTTGTGTGAGTCGATGGACTCTATGCCTTGTTAAAATGCACATGTGACCTTTTCAGACTTTGTCGGCAACATGAAAATCAAAATAAAAAACTTTAAACGCATCAACAACAACAAGTACTCGTGGCACAATCCCACTGACACATATACTCACTCACTCACCCATGCAAACATAAACATTTACACGTTTTTTCGGCTCTTCAGAGTTAATGAAACTGTGTGTGTGGGAGAGTATGTAAATTTGTGCACAAAGTTTACATAGCGTGGAACCAAAGTACTCTGCACACAAGTGTAAGAGTGCATGTATATGTACACACGTATGGTTGTTTGTGTATGTGTGCGAAAGTATGTCTTCTTATTAAAAAAAGAAAATATTTATATACACAACAATGAAAATATGTTGACTGTTGAAAACATATCAACTTACACTTAATGCCATGGTGTGTAAATGTCTATCTATGTGTGAGTGAGTGTGTACGTGTGTAGATCCTTTTTCCTTTGTGTACAACTTACATGTGTAATGTAACAAACCCGTCAAGAAACAACTGCTCACACAGATGAGAAAAAAATCTAAAGAACATTTGTAAAGAAGTTTAACTTTGGGTTCATGTCAGACCATGTGTGTGTGTGTGTTTGTGTGTGGGTGCATGTGTACTTTACTTGCTTGCGTGTGAATTTATAAACTTGCAAATAAAAATATGAAATCCTCGATAGGCATATGTTTTCATGAAGTTCTGATTGTTTTACTAAAACAATACAATGAAGACACACACACACATGCCTACAAACACACTCTCAAATGGAATGATCTTTACCCAAGAAGTCACAGTAAAAAATGAAGGTATTATTTCTGTGTGTATGTGAACATTTTGTAATGTGAAATAAATTAACACTTAACACCAAGGAAAAATATTTTCGTAAGCAGGTTCGGAAGTTTCCTAGAAAAATTTTGTGTTGGAAGCAAAAAACAACAACATTTATTTCTTCACTTCATAACTTAGTTTAAAAGCCTGTAATGACATGTTGAATGTGTGTGAAACAACAACAATAGGTAAGACATAAAAAAATTAAGTGAAAATAAAAAAAGTTTAAATTTTTTAAGTTTCAGAGCTTTAATAAGCGGGTACTTCTTAAAAAATATTTCCAATAATCATCCAAACTATAAGCAGGGATTTAAAAAAAAAAAAATATTTTCGAAGGTCCAGTGGCCTAATTAACATATGTTTACTAAATAATTTTCCCAAGGAACAACGAATCTTTTTCAAGGACCAAAGGCCTAATAAACGTGGACTTTTAAATATTTTTTTGCAAACACCAGAGGTCTAATAAGCGTGGATTTTTTAGCGTGGAATTATAAATAAATTTTTTTCAAGGATCAAAGGCCTAATAAGCGTAAATTTTTAAATATTGTTTTTCAAAGGACTTACTTAGGAAAAAAGCGTGGATTTTTTGAAGAATATTTTTACATGACTAAAGGCCTAATAAGCGTGGATTTTTATAGAATATTTTAACAAGGACCAAAGGCCTAATAAGCGTGGAGTTTTCAAAGAATATTTTTACAAGGACCAAAGGCCTAATAAACATGGATTTTTTAAAGAATATTTTACAAGGACAATATGCCTAATAAGCGTAGATTATTTTAAAGAATTTTTACAAGGACCAAAGGTCTAATAAGCGTAGATTTTTTAAGAATTTTTTACAAGGACCAAAGGTCTAATAAACCAATGGCCTAATAAACATGGATTTTTTAAAGAATATTTTACAAGGACAATATGCCTAATAAGCGTAGATTATTTTAAAGAATTTTTACAAGGACCAAAGGTCTAATAAGCGTAGATTTTTTAAGAATTTTTTACAAGGACCAAAGGTCTAATAAACCATGATTTTTTAAAAAATATTTTCCAAGGACCAAAAGCCTAATTAGCCTCGATTTTTTTAGATTTTTTACCAAGGACGAAAGGCCTTATAGGCGTAGAGTTTTCAAAGAATATTTTTACAAGGACCAAAGGCCTAATAAACATGGATTTTTTAAAGAAAATTTTACAAGGACAATAGGCCTAATAGGCGTAGATTTTTTAAAGAATTTTTTACAAGCCTAATAAGCCTGAATTTTTTAAAGAATATTTTCCAAGGACCAAAGGCCTAATTAGCCTGGATTTTTTAAGAATTTTTTCCAAGGACCAAAGGCCTAAAAAGCCTGGATTTTTTAAACATTTTTTTTCCAAGAACAAAGGCCTAATAAGCGTGGATTTTTTAAACATTTTTTTTCCAAGAACAAAGGCCTAATAAGCGTGGATTTTTTAAGTAATTTTTTCAAGGACCAAAGGCCTAATAAGCGTGGATTTTTTAAAGAATTTTTAAAAGAACCGAAGGTCTAATAAGCGTGGATTTTTCAAAGAATTTTTAAATGAATCAAAGGCTTAATAAGCTTTGATTTTTTAAAGATTTTTTTTCAGGGACCAAAGGCCTAATAAGAGTGGATTATTAAAGAATTTGTCCATGGACCAAATGCCTAAAAGGCGTGGATTATTAAAGAATTTTTCCAAGGACCAAAGGCCTAATAAGCGTGGATTTTTAAAGAAATTTTCCAAGGGCTAAAGGCCTAATAAGCGTGGATTTTTAATGATTTTTTTCAAGGACCAAAGGCCTAATAAGCGTGGATTGAATATTTTTACAAGGATCAAAGGCCTAATAAGTGGGGATTGTTTGAAGAAAAATTTCCAAGGTGCAAAGGCTTGGATATTTTACAAGGACCAAAATCCTAATAAACGTTAATTTATGAAGGAAAATATTCTAAGGACGAAAAGCATACTAATCGTGGATTTTTTTAATTTTTTTCTAAGAAAAAAGGTTTAATAAACATACACTTTTTAAAATTTTGATTTATGGACAAAGGTCTAATAATTAGAGATTTTTTATGACATTTTTCTCAAGAACCAATGGTCTAATTTTTATGGCATTTTATAAGGTCTAACAAATACATCAAATTACATTTTTTATACATTTTTTTCCAAGGGCAAACTAACTAAACTAAGTGTTGAGCAACTACAATAACTACAATATCTTTGAATTAGTATAACCTGCATCATAAGTTGTTGTGTACATTAAATGTGTCATTCCGCTAGCACCACACCTCTAAATATCTACTGACATTTTTATACCCTTAACCACACTGTGGTACAGGGTATTATGTCTTTGTGCATATGTTTGTAACAGGCAAAAGGAAACGAGATCGATACATGGTTCCTTTTGAGAATATGCACAGAATCACTTTCTGAGTCCATTTATGCATGTCCGTTAAATTGTTAAATTGTAAACAAAGTACAGGTCGCATTTATGATCCGAGTTTGATGAAATTTGGCCCAATTACGAACCCTATTGAGATTCAAGAAAATCGGTTCAGATTAAGATATTGCTCCTATATATATTTTCGCCCGATTTAAGGTAAATGGGGCACGAAATTTAGCATAGAGTACTGAATTAGGCCCAGAATGATGTGTGCCAAGTTTCGAGAAAATCGATACATATTTAGATATAGCCCCCATATATAGTTTCGCCCGATTTCATGTAAATAGTGCACCAAAGTCCCTATATATCTTTCGATTTGCACGAAATTTGGCATAGAAAACTGAATTAGATCCAAAATGATGTGTGCCAAGTTTCGTGAAAATCGGTTCAGATTTAGATATAGCTCCCATATATATTTCTGTCCGATCTAAGGTAAATGGTGCACCAAAGTCTCTACATATCATTCGATTTGCATGAAATTTTGCACAGAGTACTGAATTAGGTGCAGAATGATGTGTGCCAAGTTTCGCCCGATTTTAGGTAAATGGTGTACAAAAGTCCCTATATATCTTCCGCTTTGCTCGTAATTTGATATAGCGTACTGAATTGAGTCTAGAATGATGTGTGTAAAATTTCTTGAAATCGGTTCAGATTTAGATATAGCTCCCATATATAGTTTCATCCGATTTAAGGTAAATGGTGCACCAAAGTCCCTATATATCTTTCGATTTGCACGAAATTTGGCATAGAAAACTGAATTAGATCCAAAATGATGTGTGCCAAGTTTCGTGAAAATCGGTTCAGATTTAGATATAGCTCCCATATATATTTCCGTCCGATCTAAGGTAAATGGTGCTCCAAAGTCTCTATATATCTTTCGATGTGCACGAAATTTGGCATAGGGTACTGAATTAGGTCCAGAATGATGTGTGCCAAGTTTCGAGAAAATCGGTTCAGATTTAGATATAGCTCCTATAAATATTTTCCACCGATTTAATTTAAATTGTGCACTAAAGACGCAAAGATTGGCCGATCGGCACACAATTTTGTTCTGAAGTTATTATAACCTTTCATCTGTCAAGTTTTCTTGAAATTGGCTCAGATTTACATATAGCTTCTATATATACTTTCATGTGTTGGAATTTATGTTAGTCGGTTTACTTATAGATAAATGTCGCATATTTAAGTTCGTCCAATTTCATGTTAGGATACATATGTAGAACATACTCAATGTGGTGAAGGGTATCATATAGTCGGCTCAGTGCGACTTTACTATTTTCTTTACTGGTTCATATTGAGCTTTGAAACAAAACACAGATATTTCAATAGCATCAATCACGTTGGTCATAAAAATTTGATTTAACTGTTTGATATGGCCTACATAGAACCACCAATTGGCAGTAATTTAGCAACGGTTTCACAAATTATCAATATGGGTTCACAGCGTAGCTCTCATATCAAATTTCCATATAATTTTTATTGGGTTTCAAATATGAATGGCCAACTCGTTGTGGAAGTATAAAAACGTTGTCCGACCGAATCTTTCTACTTCTTTAAAGAATTTTTCCAATAACAAACAAGATTTTTACGGACCTGTTTTTTCAAGACACCCATAATTTTATTTTTATACACTACACAACTATGTTGTCAGGTATTATAGCTTTGTGCAGCCTCAAAAGTTTGTAACGCCGCGAAATATTTGTCCTAGACCCACTTTTAAGTATTTAAGTACCGATCGTCATATCTCGACTAGCTGAGTCGATCTAGACATGTGTGTCTGTCCGTCCGTCTGTCCATTATAATTTGTAAACACGATACAGGCCACAGTTATGGACCAATCTTCACGAAATTTTGCATGTAGGATGGGTTCTGGCCAATGAAGATCCCTACTGTTTTTGGTAAAGATCGGTTAATATTTAGGGGATGAAATGGACCAAATACTAAATTTTCGTCGGTTTTTATGGTCGCTCCAGAGGCCGCAATTATGGCCCGAACATCGTGAAATTTTACATGAAGAAGGGGATCGGCCCAAAGAATAAACATGCCTGTTTTGATAAAGATCGGTCTATATTTAGCGGGTCAAATGGACTCTGACTTTTGTGTGAAAAATGGCGAAATTTGTATTCTATAGCGTATACATTTACCCCTGAAGGACATAGACCCGAGAAGTTGATATTATATCCAAGAGCAGTGGTTGACATTTAAATTAATACCAATTATATTGTTGTATGTGCTCGGATGTGAGAGTTACACCTAAAAATTTACAGGTATCACCGTATCCGTATATTATTTAGTAACCCATTATCACTCTAGAGCGCGGAGATATAGCGCTGATCGCTTTGAAATGTTCCATGAGGTTCCAGTTATGGTCAAGGACAACTCCTATAATTTTCGGTGATGATCAGATAATAATTTTGGAATGAAGTGCACCGAAAACTTAATTTTTTGTGTTATTTTCGAGTCGATCTATAGACTACAAATGAAAGCCGAACATGACAACACAACCCACGGTGAAGGGAATCTGGACAATAGCTGTACTGAATACTTGTAATATTCGGAAAATATGTCAGTGTGAGGAAGAGGAGCTGTTTACCTCAAATGCGGCAAGAGGGTGCAAGTTTCACGAAATATTTCCCAGGCTCGGAATAAACTTCGTTAGAAAGTTAGAACTCCGTCGTAGTTGTGTAGGGTATCGTATGGTCGGCCCCGTCCGACTATACTGCTGCGCTCACTGGTTTTCTGATATTAAACTTTTGTAAACAACATAAATTGATTAATTCAAACAAAACTAGAGAAAATCCCACGATGTAATGAAAACTTTAACAAACTGTCATCAATAATCATTTCAAAACGATACGACCCCTTAGCATCTCCCCCACTATATATCATACAATTTATGTTGCCTTTGTGCGTAAGCAACAAGCCAAAAATAGCTTTGGCCACAAACAATTGAAAACAAAGCCAAGGCAAGTACAGAGAAAGCCACAAAAAAAAAAACCGAAAAAATAAATAATTTCATTTACCGAACCCAAAAAATGTTACAGAAAATGTAATTTCATATCTTAAACTTTCATTAGATTATATGTTTTAGGTATTCCTTCGTTTCTTCGTTCCATCTTTGATACATCCGCTTCGTTTTGGACCGCCTTATTGGGTTACATTGTATATATATATATATATATTACAAATAAACAATTGCATTAGTAAAGTCAATAAATTTTTGAACTTTGACTCAAAGAGAAAAAAAAAACAGAATTTTCGTTTTTTTTCTAAAGAATTTAACGAAGTAAAGAGGAATTCACAGAAATTACTCCCGCACAAAAGAAATTCATATTTAGTTGTGTGTTTCTCCTTTCTCATATTATGTGGGTTGTTTTCTTCCATCTCGGTTAAAACTTTTGACTAATTGGTGTAGCTAAAATTGGTAACCTGTTTTTTTTTTTAATTTCAAGAATAGAAATGTGAAACGAAATAGTATTTAGAATTATTTTTGTTTGCCAATTTAAAGTTAAATAATTGAAGAAACATAATTGCTTGGAAAAATTTTCAAATAAATTGCTACAAAAATTATTTTAGGTATTAGGTGGCGTATGATAATTAAATGAAATATTTTTTTTGTACAAATATAATGTATACGCAATGGTATATACGTATTTAAATTAATATAATAAACAAAATTAAATAAACATTTTAATTTTTTTAAGAAGATTATAGGATATATATGGAACTAGGAAGGCATCCTACCCCAATCGCATTAATCACCCTCGGAATAAATAAAAATATATGCAATAAAAATCCTTGGAAGAAAATCTTTAGAATATCTAAAATTTTTAAACCAGTGAGCGGAGCAGTATAGTCGGACGGGGCCGACCATATGATACCATACACAACTACCACGGAACTCAAACTTTCTGCTGATTTTTATTCGAGCCTGGGCAATATTAGAAATAAACAGCACCTCTTCCTTACATTGACATATATTCCAAATATTACTAATATTCAGTACAGCCCTTCTAATTCATTGTCCAGATTGCCTTCACGGTGGTTTGTGTTCGACATTCAATTGTGGCCTTTAGATCGACTCGAAACAACACAAAAAATTATGCTTTAAGCTCCAATTCATACCAAAATTATTATCTGATCATCACCAAATATTATAGTCGATGTCCTTGACCATACCAGGATCCTCATTGAAAATTCAAAAGCGATCACAGCGCTATATTTCCGCCCTCTAGTGTGGTAATGTGTTACTAAATAATATATGAATACGTAAGCACCTGTAAATATGTAATTGTAACTCCCACATCCGTGTACATACGACAATATAATTGGTATAAATTTGCCCCATCAGAGGTCAACAGCACTTTTCCTTACACTACATATTTTCCGAATATTACTAATATACAGTCCTTCTAATTACTTGTCCCTATTCCCTTCGGCTTTCAATTCTGGCCTATAGATCAACTCGAAAAACCACAAAAAATTAAGTTTTCGGTCCATTTCATTCCAAAATTATTATGTGATCATCACCGAAAATTATAGGCATTGTGCTTGACCCTAACTGGAATCTCATGGAAAATTTCAAAGCAATCAGCGCTATAATTCCGCACTCTAGTGTGGTAATGTGTTTCTAAATAATATATGAATACGTAAGCACCTGTAAATATGTAATTGTAACTTCCACATCCGAGTACATACGACAATATAATTGGTATAAATTTAAAGGTCAACCACTCCTCTTGGATATACTATCAATTTATCGGGTCTATGTCCTTAAGGAGTAAATATATACGCTCTAGAATACAATTTTTGTTATTTTTCACACAAAAGTCAGGCTCTATTTGACCCGCTAAATATTGACCGATCTTTATCAAAACAGGCATGTTTATTTTTTGGTAGGATCTCCTTCTCTATGTAAAATATCGCGACGTTTGGGCCATAATTGTAGACTCTGGAGCGACCAGAAAATCAAGAAAAATTAAGTATTTGGGCCATAATATCCCATAAATATTAACCGATTTTTACCCAAAACAATAGGGGTCTTCATTGAGCAGAACCCATCCTACATGCAATTTCGTGAAGATTGGTCCATAACTGTTGCCTGTATCGTGTTTACACATTATAATGGACAGACGGACGGACACACATGTCTAGATCGACTCAGCTAGTCGAGATATGCCGATCGGTATACTTAAAAGTGGAGCTAGGACCAATATTTCGCGGTGTTACAAACTCTTGGGGCTGCACAAATCTATAATACCCTGACAACATAGTGGAGTAGGCTATAAAAATCTGAAAGGGGGTTTGGTCCTTAAAATTCATAAAATATTTTAAAATCCACTCTTTAAGGATCTTTACTTACTTACTTAGCTGGCTTGTTACAGAACGGTTGTTCCATAAGCCGAGCTTAAAAAACGATTTCCATGCGTGTCGGTCTTGTGCGCATCTCCTCCAATTTCAAAGACTACGTTCCAGTATGTTGTTTTCTACTTGGTCTTTCCATCTGATTCGTGGCCTTCCCCTTCTACGGGAACCATCAGTAGGCTAGCTTTTTTATGCCTTTTGAGCTGGGGAATTCTCATTCATTCGCACAACATGGCCTAGCCATCGTAGTCGCTGCAGCTCAATACGACTGACTATGTCGATGTCCGCGTATAAATTGTAAAGTTCGTGGTTCATACGACGCCGATATTCACCGTCGGCGCAGATTGGCCCTTAGTGTTTGAGTGAGAATTTTTCCCTCAAACACCCAAGAGCTGCCTCATCTGCTCGCGCATGAACTTATGCTTCACATCCATATAACAGCACGGGTAATATCAGCGTCTTGTAAAGTGTGAGTTTGGTCTGGCGGGAAGTGGCCTTGTTTCTAAACTGCTTACTTAGACCATAGTAGCATCTGTTGGCCATCACACTAACTAATGTCATTCGTTTTATTTCATTAAATACCTCGAAGCTGTCGTTCCCAAGTTCCACAGTTGGTCCGAGTCTGCTGGACGTCTTGCGCGTTGATACCATCAGCTTGGCCTTCTCGCGTCTCGTATGACCTTTTCCAGCCGGATGTTAAAAAGATCCCACGACAAACTGTCACCTTGTCTGAATCCTCGTTCGGTATTGAAGGGCTCCGAGAGGTCCTTTCCGACTTTAACTGCTGATCTTGTGCCTGTTAAGGTTATCCTGCATACATACAGACATGACTTTATACACCTCTGAACGGATAGGACTGTCGAAAGTGGCTTTATAGTAGAATGTTTCGATGTGTTTTCGTGTTTTTTTTAAGATTTGGCGTAGATTAAAAATCTGGTCAATAGTGGATTTGCCAGGTCTGAAGCCGCACTGGTATGGTCCAATAATGTTATTGACCATTGGCTTTAGTCCTTCACACAGTACGCTGGATAGCACTTTATATGCGATGGGAATAATTGTTCCCCTATCCATCAACACATCGTCTTGTCTCCTTTGTGCACGGGACACAGGATGCTGAGGTTCCAATCATTGGGCATGCATTCTTCTACCCAAGTTGTACCAATCAGCTGGTGCATGCTCCTTACCAGCATCTGACCACCAGTCTTGAATAGTTCGGCTTGTAACCCATCGGCAACTGCTGTTTTATTATTCTTCAGCCGATTGATTGCTATTCTGACCTCATATTGGCTAGGTGGTGTACAGTCTATACCGTTATCTATTATTGGTTTTGGGGTATCCTCTTCACCGCTATTTGATACCAGAAGCTTTTCAAAATACTCCATCCAGATTCTCAACCTGCTGTCTGTATCTGTCACCAGGTTTCCTTCTTCATCTCTACAGGAGGATGTGCCTGTACCAAAGCCTTCGGTTTGGTGTTTTACCCATTGGTAGATTTTTCGGACTTCATTCTGATTCCTGTACATCTGGATTTGCCTACGTTTTTCTTTTTCTTTCTTCTTTTTTTTCTGAAAATGCGTTTCTCCTCTCTCCTTTTCTCCCCATAGTTCTCCATCGCATTACGTGTTGCTACTGTCCGCAGGGTTGCCCGATACGCTGCGTTTTTCATATCAGTAGCATTACGATACTCCTGATCGTACCACGGATTTTTTGATGGTGTTTATTGGTACCCAAGTGTTGCTTTTGCTGCAGTTTTAGGGAGTGGACAATTCATTGCATTGTGCTTCTATATTATTATCGGGACAAGGGGTGCTTTCGTCAAGCAATTGGGTAAGTTGAGCGGAGTAGACTTCTGTTATCTGTTGTGTTTGCAGGTTTTCGACGTTAAATGTTACATTAGATCGCACCTTTGCTGCTACATTAAGACGGGTACCGTTCGTACCTTGGCTGCCACAAGGTAATGGTCCGAATCGATATTCGCTCCTCGGATCGATCGGTCGTCTAAAACACTGGATTCCATCTATCACAACATGATCGATTTGATTTCTCGTTGTTCGAACGGAAGAAATCCAAGTGACCTTGAGTATATGGAGATGCTTGAATCTGGTGCTGCTAATTACCATGTTTTTTGCTGCCGCGAAGTCAATCAACCTCATGCCGTTGTCGGATATTTCTTTATGAAGGCTGAATTTTCCGACGGTGGGGCCAAAGATATTTTTCCTTCCGATTTTTGCATTAAAATCTCCTAGCATAATTCTAGGCGCCTATAAAATATGTCTTTGGTCTGCTAATCTTTGGAGTTTCATGACAGCTATAATACAGTGCGTGATCGTCTGATTTACTTACGCCAGTCCATTTCCATCGCATTTACTGTAAGGCAATAATATGGGCTTTGTACTTCTTGAGTACATCCGCCAAAGCGAACACTGCGCCTGTTCTGTACAACGTGCGCACATTCCAAGTGTAGATTCGCCTATTAAGTGTGGATTTTTAAGTAGGCGAATCTACACTTGGAATATGCGCACACTGTACGGAACAGGCGCAGTGTTCTCTTTGGCGGATGTACTCAAGAAGTACAAAGCCGATATTATTGCCTTAAAAGACCTCGTCTCCAGATTCACTCCAGTAGATGAGCAAATTGCTATAATCCGCATATAAGCGAAGTTCTTCTACATCAGTCTTATTTGCGCCCATGCTCGTGGTCATTTATATGTTTGCGGAGGTCGTCAATATTAGGGGGGTTTGGTTTTCTTTTTCTTTGCTTTTTCATAGTAGGAGGGGTTTTCTGAGTGTGGGCAACTAACCCTCAACACATTTTTGTATAGTGAACTCGCAGCACATATCAGCTCACTATTTCAACGGGTGATGAAAATAGCTACCCCAGGTGACACCGCGGGAGGTCAGTCCCCACAATTGAGATGAAAGAGGGACCAAGGTAAGCCTGGAATTCGTCATGATAAAGCCAATCAGAGCCGTTGCTTGGTATCTAATCCCCTATGCCCCTAAAAGATCTTTGGTCCTTGGAAAAACTCCACGTTTAAAAAACCTTTGATTTTTGGAAAAACTCAACGTAAAAAAGGTCTCCGATCTTTGACAAAACATATTGAAAAAACACGATTAGTTGACCTTTGGTCCTTTAAAAAATATTTAAAAATCCAAGCTTAATAGGCCTTTGGTCCTGGGAAAAAAGCATGGCCCTGGGATTTTTTTTTAAATCAACGCTTTATAAGCCTTGGTCCATGGAAAAAGTATGGCCCTGAGTTTTTTTTTTTAAATCCACACTTAATAACCCTTGGTCCTTGGTAAAAAGGATGGCCCTGGGATTTTTTTTTTAAAAATCCACACTTAATAAGCCTTGGTCCTTGGAAAAAGCATGGCCCTGGGATTTTTTTAAATCGATGCTTAACTGGCCTTTGGGCCCTGGAGAAAATATTTTAAAAATCTACGCTTAATAGGCCTTTGTTCCTTGGAAAATATTTAAAAAATCCAGGCATAATAGGCCTTTGGTCCTTGGAAAAAAGTTCTTTAAAAATCCACCCTTAATAGGCAAGAAATGCACGCCATTGGTCCTTGGAAAAAAATCTTTTAGACTTTTGCTCCTTCGAAATCTTTAAAAAATCCACGCTTATTATGACTTTTATCCTTGGAAAAAATCCACGATTATTTGGCATTTGGTCCTTTAAAAAATATTTAAAAAATCCAAGTTTAATAGGCCTTTGGTCCTGGGAAAAAAGGATGACCCTGGGATTTTTTTTCTAAATCGACGCTTTATAAGCCTTGGTCCCTGGAAAAAGGATGGCACTGAGATTTTTTTTAAAAATCCACACTTAATAAGCCTTGGCCCTTGGAAAAAGGATGGCCCTGGGATTTGTTTTTAAATCGACGCTTAATAAGCCTTTGGTCCTTGGAAAAAAGCATGGCCCTGGATTTTTTTAATCGACGCTTAATAGACCTTTGGGCATTGGAAAAAATATTTAAAAAATCCAGGCATAATAGGCCTTTGGTCCTTGGAAAAATATTTAATAAATCCAGGCATAATAAGCCTTTGGTCCTTGGAATGGTCGAATGTTGGTCCTTTGAAAAATATAAAAAATCATATTATTTGGGTAAAATTCCACGCTTTAAGCAATTACATTGGTAAATGAAAAATTTTCAAAACTGACTTGCAGTTGTGGGTGATGAGCTGGGAAGAATGTTGTATGTGTGCGTTTTTTTTGCAATTATCTTCGATACATTTTTGAACCACTCAAAAGCGACAATAAAGGTATTATCCTATGCGTCTGTGTATTGTGCTATGAGAAGAACATTTCAAAGTATTGACATTGCATGACAAGGCCTACACACGCTCATACACATATACACATATGGAGGCATGAAACTACAACAATAACTACAACAAATCTTCCATGAACAAGAAACAAATTCGAGTATATCCAATGAATGTATGTTATTTGAGTGTCCGAGTACATGTGTGCCTGTGTGTGTATGATGTGTTTAAGTGTAAGATTACTTTTGAGTGTGTATGTGCGAGTGTGATATACAATACCAAAAAATCCAAGTACTCACATACACGCACACATTGTGAAGTATGTGTATGAAATATCAGACATTCTCGTACCGATACGAAGATACACACAAACACAACCATTGACATCTGTACATTCCCATTCCTGACATATGAACGCCTGGACAATGCCGAGTACGCTGTCGAAAATGTCATTTTGTCAAAAGAAGATGATACGCTCTATAGTCACTTTGACGGCTGTAGCATGCTAGCTAGCTGCTGGCCATTCGGCGCACAAATCCAAAAAGTGAAATGTATGAAGGCCTGGGACGGGGTGGGCACAGTGGCTGAAATAAATTAAACAAATCCTCTTATAAGCCTTGAAAACCTTGAAAAACTATTCTTTAAAAATCCACGCCTCTTATAGGCCTTGAAAAACTATTCTTTAAAAATCCACGCCTCTTATAGGCCTTGAAAAACTATTCTTTAAAAAATCCACGCCTCTTATAGGCCTTGAAAAACTATTCTTTAAAAAAATCCACGCCTCTTATAGGCCTATTCTTTAAAAAATCCACGCCTCTTATAGGCCTATTCTTTAAAAAATCCACGCCTCTTATAGGCCTTGAAAAACTATTCTTTAAAAAATCCACGCCTCTTAAAGGCCTTGAAAAACTATTCTTTAAAAAATCCACATTCCCATTCCTATCATATGGACGCCAGGACATTGCCGAGTACGCTGTCGAAAATGTCATTTTGTCAAAAGAAGATGATACGCCGTATAGTCACTTTGACGGCTGCAGCATGCTAGCTAGCTAGCTGCTGGCCATTCGGCGCACAAATCGACAAAGTGAAATGTATGAAGGCCTGGTACGGGGTGGGCACAGTGGCTGAAATAAATTCAACAAATCCTCCCCTAGGCCTTGAAAAACTATTCCTTAAAAAATCCACGCCTCTTATAGGCCTTGAAAAACTATTCTTTAAAAAATCCACGCCTCTTATAGGCCTTGAAAAACTATTCTTTAAAAATCCACGCCTCTTATAGGCCTTGAAAAGCTATTCTTTAAAAAATCCACGCCTCTTATAGGCCTTGAAAAACTATTCTTTAAAAAATCCACGCCTCTTATAGGCCTTGAAAAACTATTCTTTAAAAAATCCACGCCTCTTATAGGCCTTGAAAAACTATTCTTTAAAAAATCCACGCCTCTTATAGGCCTTGAAAAACTATTCTTTAAAAAATCCACGCCTCTTATAGGCCTTGAAAAACTATTCTTTAAAAAATCCACGCCTCTTATAGGCCTTGAAAAACTATTCTTTAAAAAATCCACGCCTCTTATAGGCCTTGAAAAACTATTCTTTAAAAAATCCACGCCTCTTATAGGCCTTGAAAAACTATTCTTTGAAAAAAATCCATGCCTCCTATAGGTCTTGAAAAACTATTCTTTAAAAATCCACGCCTTCTTTAGGTGTTGAAAATATATTCGTTTAAAAATCCATGCCTTAATTAAATTTAAATTTGTCATTTTACACCACTGTCCTGTTTGTACTGTCAAGTACTTGCAGTTGTTATTGTTGTTGTTGTTGTTATTATGATAGTTGATCTAGCTGCCTTTGTGTTTGTGTGTGTACGTATGTGTGTCATGTTTGAGTATGTCGATACATGTTCTGGTACATATACAAAAAAACGTTCAAGTATATGGGTAAGTATCATCATCTGGATTGTCAGCATCGTCATCATGATTGTGAGTGTTAGTAGCATGAAATCAGAGATGAGGCGATTTATTGGAAATTTGATCATTATTGGACAACATAGTGTTCAAGTAGTGAAATGACAAACACACATACACAAACAACAACAACTGAATGACAATAGCAAAGAAAAAAAAAAAACATCCACTGGCAGTATCTACAAAAGATTAATAACAACAACACTAACGTATTGACCACTACCAATAATTAACAAAGGATGATTATCCTCCATCACACGGCAACGCACACATGCACAACAAAAAAATGAGGAAACAAGGAAGAATACAAAATCCGTATGCACATCCACACACACACTCAACAAAAATGCCTTAAGGTAGCTTCAGCTGACTGTCTGGCCGTGCTGCAATATGCCATCGATATAAAGCTACTTCTCAATCATAAGCTGAAGCGATGCAATGGAGATGAGTAGCGTTCCATAATTGAGAGCATATGCTGATATTCATTGGCATATTCCTTCTTTTGTTAGTTCTGTTGTTGTTGTTTCTGGTCTTGCAATCTCCATGGATGATGTTGGCGGTATTATGAATGCATCGAAATATTTGTGGTTTTGCCAGAATTTTCTGACCAAAGGGGATGGTAGATAATTTGAGAAAGGAAGGGTTTGCTTTTATTAAAATTTAATGCTTTTGTTTCTTTTTGAGAGAACACATTTGCAGGAATTTCATAGAAAATGTAAATACAAGGAATTAAAAACCAGTAAGGAAAGTAGTAAAGTTGGACCGGGCCGACTATGTAGAATATACCACTTTGGGTATATTCTATATATGTTTTCTAACAGACTTGAAGGAATATACATATGAGAAGTATATCTAAATTGGAACCGAAACTTAACACATATCATTCTAGGCTCAATTCAGTACGCTATGCCAAATTTCGTGCAAATCGAAAGATATATAGGGACTTTGTTGCACCATTTACATAAAATCGGACAAAACTATATATGGGAGCTATAACCGAATCTGAACCGATTTTCACGAAACTTAACATACATCACCCTGCACCTCATTCAGCACGCTATGTCAAATTTTGTTCAAATCGAAAGATATATGGGGACTTTGTTGCACCATTTTCATAAAATCGGAAGAAACTATATATGGGAGCTATATCTAAATCTGAACCAATTTTCACGAAACTTAGCGCACATCACTCTAGACTTAATTCTGTACGCTGGGCCAAATTTCGTACAAATCGAATGATATATAAGGACTTTGGTACACCACTTACATAAAATCGGTCGAAAATATATATGAGAGCTATATCTATATCTGAACTAATTTTCTCGCAACTTTACACACGCCATTCTAAACTAAATTCTGTACACTATGCAAAATGTCGTGCAAATCGAAAGATATATAGGGACTTTGGTGCACCATTTACATAAAATCGGACGAAAATATATATGGGAGCTATACCTATATCTGAACCGATTTTCATGAAACTTGACACACACTAGTCTACACTCTATTCAGTACACTATGTTAAATTTCGAGCAAATCTAAAGATATATAAAGACTTTGGTAGACCACTTACATAAAATCGGACGAAAATATATATGGGAGCTATAGCTATATCTGAATCGATTTTCATGAATCTTGACACACACCATTCTACACTCTATTCAGTAGGCTATGCTAAATTTCGTGGAAACCGGAAGATATATAGGGACTTTGGTGCACCATTTACATAAAATCGGACAAAAATATATATGGGAGCTATATCTAAATCTGAACCGATTTTCTTCAATTTAAATAGGGTTCGTCTTTGGGCCAAATAAGTGCCTTGTGCCATATTTTATACAAATCGGATCATAAATGCGACCTGTATTTTGTTTACAATTTAACATGGACAGACAGACGGACGGACGGAAATGCATAAATCGACTCAGAAAGTGATTCTATGCATATTCTCAAAAGGAACCATGTGTCTATCTCATTTCCTTTTGCCTGTTACACACACATGCACAAAGACTTAACACCCTGTACCGCAGTGTGGTGAAGGGTATACAAATTTAAAATAATTTACGTTTGATCCGCTCCGGATACGTGGAAAGACCATCCCAATATCCTAAGAATATTCTTCAGTCAGTAACAGTAGATTCTGTAGACGAGTTTTCTGAGCACTTAGTTGTAAGGCCCTTGGAGCGTATACGTTGTGACAACACGTATACGACCATTAGATCAAAGGAGAACTAACACAAGGCGTTAATTTTTGAAGGCATATTTTTTCAAGGACCAACACAAGGCGAGTATTTTTTAAAGCATATTTTTTCAAGGGCCAACACAAGGCGTGGATTTTTTGGCATATTTTTTCAAGGAACCACACAAGGCGTGAATTCTTAATGCATATTTTTTCAAGGACCAACACAAGCCCTGGATTCTTAATGCATATTTTCACTCAAGGACCAACACAAGGCGTGGATTCTTAGTGCATATTTTTTCAAGGACCCACACAAGGGGTGGATTCTTAATGCATATTTTTTTAAGTACCAACACAAGGCGTGGATTTTTTAAGGCATATTTTTTCAAAAATCAACACAAGGCGTGGATTTTTTAAGGCATATTTTTTTAAGGACCAACACAAGGCGTGGATTTTTTAAGGCATATTTTTTTAAGTACC